>NC_048279.1:30098655-30398655 GCF_009762535.1 Notolabrus celidotus
TACTCGTCTAATTGTTCTCAATTCAACCTCAATTGAGCCAATTATGAGGAACAACAAACGTAGAAACAGTCTTAGTTGGAGTAGTGTGTGTGAATAAATGTGCTGCATATTTAGAGACAGATACAAGCTGAACTAACAGAACATGACGTACCTTTGTCCTCTGGAGTTATTCCCTGAGCTTTTTTCAGATCAACCTGAAAAAAAGAGCACAAAAACAGTTTCTTAAATTCAGCTGACACTTGACTGTTCTACTACCAAACATCTTTATATACAAACAAGAACCCATATAGACTGTATAACCAAGAAGATAAAGGGCTCCCCCTACTGACGGGCTGAAGTTAATACCTCTTCCATCTGATCAGATTGGACATGGGTTCAATTGTGAAATCATAACTCAAGTCAGTTTCTTCAAATTTGGTTTCTGTCATAATAATTTGTTCTTAAAGCGGGACCGACATCGCCTGCATGTGTCAACAGGGCTGTCAATCAATTATCTTTCTAACATCAAATGTTTGAGAAAGTAATTTGTCTTGCATTCTGATTTTCTAGTTTGACCATAGACTGTATAAAATATGGACGTAGTATCCGTGACGTCACCCATCTGTTCCTGAGAGCTGTTTTGAAGCAAATCGACGGCAGCAGCCATATTGGTAATGCGGAACTCAACTAGGCAGAGTGTGACGTAGTGTGAGTCTCTTAGCCAATGGCTGTGTGTTCCCGACCGGGAGTCACGTCAGTCATGTCCTTATTTGGGCAAAACTCATAATCTTAATATCTTCTTAACCATCACGTTAGAAAAAAATTCACCCCCCCGTACAGTGTGTGCCATTAGAGAGATTAGCGTTGTAGGGCCAAGACGTTTTTTGAACCAGGCTGTAAACATGTTTATTAATGCTGCAAAGATCGTCTTTTTCCCATTCATATCTATGTGGTTTCTGGTGTTTCTGCAGCCAGCCTCAAGCGGATTTTCGATGTATTGCAGTTTATATCACTTCCGCATTGGCTTCATCGTTTGAGACCGGAGTTTGCCGCTTGAGTTTGACCCATGTCCCATCTGCTAGAATGGAGGAGGCAGGCTTTAAGACTGATACTGCAGCCAGTCACCAGGGGGAGCTCTAACAGTTCTGGCTCCACTTGGGATAGCTGTTGTTCTGTGATGGGGAGGAATTAGCATTATGTCTGTATTACAGGAGGGGGCAGAGCCATAGTGTCTGAACCAGAATACAGTATTGCACAGAGTCAATAATAAACATGTAATTTCTATCTGTTAGTATTGAATATTTGAATGTTTCCATCAGTGTCTTTGGAGGAAGAAGTGTGTGTGCAGACGTTACCATGGCTGTGCTGTAATCTTTTAACCCCTGCCAGGCCTGAGCCCGGCGGAAAAGTGCCTTGGTGTTGGCTTGGTCCAGCTCCAAAGCCTGGAAGGCAAAACACAAAAAACACATCTAGTCCTTTTTCTTTGTTTGATTCAAGAGTTTATGAGTGTACGATCTTCAAAGGGCCCAAAATATTCTCCCTACCCCATGATCAGAAGAACAGGTCTCAAGAATATTAAGTACCCTTTACATTCAAGTGATGTGTGCAGTCATCTTCATCCTGCCAGAAATAAACCACCACAACAGGAGTATTATTAAACATACCTCATTGCAGCTCTCCAGAGCGTCCTGCCACAGCTGCATCTTCAGCTTACATGCTGCTGTGTTGAGGAAGCAGCTGAGAGCAATGGGTTCTAACTTCAGCTGAGCCTCCTCCTGAAGCAGCTCTCCACTCATCTCCAAGTACCTGCAGAAGAAGAGAAGCTCATTGTTGGTATAAAGGCGTGATGATGTCGTGTACTGCACAAAGTCTGAAGTGAAAAACAACGGGACCTGAAGTTAGAGCTCGACTTGATCTTCTTCTTTTCCTACTTCTATTGTTAAAGTCATAATGTTCAGGATGTTTGAAACAAAACCCTTGAAGTCTAAGAGCCTGCCTCATTCTACATGATTGTACATCCTGCATGTGATATTCTTTAGGACATTCTTCAAGGACATTATTTACACCATTTCTAGAATTGCTTCCTAGATTCTCTTTCACACTAAACAAAGCAGCTGTGATGAGATGAAAACAACACATATATTACCTGAGGGCTTTGCCGTACTTCTCGATGGCTCCTTTCCAGTCTTGATTCTTAAAAAGACTGTTTCCAATATTCTTCACGTCCTCAGCAACAGACAGAACTTGGTCAACCTGAAAGCAAATACAGATAAAAATGATTGAAATGATGAATATAAATATATAATACTCTCACAACTTTCATCTCATAGTTGATGTTATTTAAGATCAGTTTAAGATATCAGTTATTATATGACAGCATGATAACAGTGTTTAAAGTTCTGTCTGGGACACAGAGAAATTACAAAAAACAAAGTTCACTTGGCGGGAAACTGAATCCTCCTGACATCCAGACAGTTTGTAAACACGATGTTTAGCCCGGCTGTCTGAAGGACTATATTTGGAGGAGGGATCGAAAGTCAGCAGACTCAAAACACTGAAAAGAATCCATCATCCTCAATTTTCAGAAACAACTCTTAGAAATGTTGAGTTGAACAGTTTTTTTATGCACCCGGTGTTTGCTGTGCCGGTCCTGAATCTTGATATTGAGTTGGTATTGATCTTCAGACATGGAGTGGCATCTAACAGAGGAGGCAGGGCAGTCTGATGCTTGCTGTCTAAAGGCCGGTTTATGCTTCTGTGATGCCCATACGCAGCAGGGGGTTGACCCGCGCGGACATGAGCACCACATACTTGTGCGTCGAAGTGTCCAACTCGAGGGCAGTGTGGTCTCTCTGATAGCTGGTCGCCTACGATCTCTGTTATCTTTCCACAGCGATTCAGAGCGTGTTATGTTAATCTACAGCTGATACGTGTTGCTGTTTATCACACAGACATAATTACATGAAGAACAGAGAGGATGTGTAGGTACAGGAGCTATGCGGACCTCCGGCGTAGGCTACGCCGTCGATTCAACGCAGAAGTATAAATCAGCCTTTAGTCTGGTTGCATCCTTGAAAATCCGAGGAGTGGGGACCCGTTGGCCTAGAGGTCTAAGTGCATGCCCCAAATACAGAGCCTATAGTTCCTCGTCGCAGAGGTTGGAGGTTCCATTCCAGCCTTGACCATTTACTGCATGTCCTCCCCCCTGCTGTCCTATCCATTAAAGGCGAAAATGCCCAAGAAAATCAGAGGACTCAGATACTTACATCTTTAAAGTCAACCTCAGAGTCCTCAGGGAAGTCTGGGTGGGCGTCTCCTGATCCATCAGTTGCTGGGACACCCCAGCTGTCCCCGTCCTTATGCTCACCACAGTCTCCGATGGCACATGGCTGCAAAGGGAGACGTGGAGGAGAATACTTAGACACAGCGTACACAAATGTACAGACATACAGAATATGAGGCATTAAAGTGTACGTGCTTACCTTCACAGGAACATCCTCATTGGTTTCAATGGTCTCCAGCATCTTTACAACCCCCATCCCTTTCAACACCTGTCCGAAGATTACGTGCTTGCCATCTAAATGTGGCGTGGGAACGGTGGTGATGAAAAACTGAGAGCCATTGGTATTCGCACCAGCGTTGGCCATGCTGAGGAGGCCCGCTTTGTCATGCTGCACAAAGAGAGGAATTCATACAGAGGGCCAATTTATATAAGACTGCACTGATACACAGAAACAGTGAGTAAATATACAGCTGGAGGTGGAATGATTGATTCTTTCGGTCTGCCTCTTTTGGGCCAATTAAGCAAACGCAACAGAGATTGAGAGTGAGTGGAGAGACGGTGCAGTTTAAAAAAATGACAATCATTTGATGGGTAACTTGTTGGATGGCGAAACCCCTTAAAATGTTCCAGCTCAGGGCACCGGTTTGGCCTCGCAGTTAACAAAGCACCCTATGTACAGAGGCTATTGCCCTCAGGTCTGATTGAGCTGCCCACTCTCTCCCCACTTTCATTCTAGCTCTTCATCAGAATAATCAGGGCTCTAAAAGTTTACCTTGTAGTGGAAGTTTTCGTCCTCAAACTTCTCCCCGTAGATGCTCTCCCCACCGGTGCCGTTTTGGTTGGAGAAGTCGCCTCCTTGGATCATGAACTTCTTAATAACTGTCAGAAACAATTAAAGAGGCAGAAAACAGTGTAAATTAAACAGCCTGAACATCAATAGTGGGTCGGACTGACTCATTAAAACACCCAACGTTTCAATTAACCTATGATGATCCACTGAGTGAGTGCATTTTAACTAGGACATTAGTATTCAGAAGGCTTTCATAGGTGCCTTTACACACACAATATCCTGTTTACCTCCTTTTTAATTATCAATTGTGACACTTTTGTAGATTTTGTGTCCCGCTCTTATTCTGTTTATAAGCTTACGAGCTACATGCTCTTTAGTGTTAACTTCTTGTCTCTCTTCTTTGTGTATATCAGTCCTTTTGGGTCCCAACTTAAAGCAATGATCTCAAATCTGTGACCTGTGATTACAGTCAGATCACCTCAATGCAACGCAACACGACACCCTCTCTACTTTTAAGATCAGGCTTCAAACTTTCCTTTTTGATAAAGCTTATAGTTAGAGCTGGATCAGGCTTTTACCAGGTCTTGGTTATTCTGCTATAGGCAGAGACTGCAGGGGGGAACTGGTGCACTGATACACTGGGATCCTGTTTCACCCCCTTCCCCCCAACCCACCCCCCTCACTTACTTTAACTCTTCCTGTCCCATTGAAAGTTATTAACCATAGATCTTTCTGGAGTCCCTGAGCTCCCTTGTCTCGCAGGTTCCTCTGAGCTGCTGTAGACATCCTCCTGCTACAGACGTGCTGGTGGCAATACCAACAACTACTGCTGCTGCTGCTGCTACTACTACTACTCGTCTTATCACTATCACTGCTCCCTCTCTCTCTCTTATTCTCCTCTATCCCTCTTTCCAACCCCAACTCGGTCGAGGCAGATGCCTCTAACATGAGTCTGATCCTGCTGGAGGTTTCTGCCTGTTAAAGGAAGTTTGTCCTTGCTGCTGTAACTTGCTAAATGCTGCAAAGTGCTCTGCTCATGGTGGATTAAGATGAGATCACACTGAGTCCTGTATGTAAGATGGGACTGGATCTGATCCTGTCTTGGTGTTGGGTCTTTGTTAATAATTTAACATAGAGTACGGTCTAGACCTGCTCTGTTTGTAAAGGCGTCTTGAGATAACGTTTGTTGTGATTTGGCGCTATATAAATAAAGATTGATTGATTGAACACAAAGCTATTAAAAGTCTGACATGTATTCAGAGTTCTTCTTAAAGATTGAAGTAATCCAACAACAATCGATGGTGTTGATTTGAAAAAAGTAGCTCATGTCCAAGAAGCTACAGACGCTCAAAAGTGGTCAGAACACATTGACATTAATAAAAAGGATATCTCCTGCAGATTTCATTAAAAGTTACTTTTCTATTTTATTTGCAGTTTTTGGCAGAGTCCATTTTAGTTGTGATAACACCTGGGGACACAGTGAAATTGCTTAGCCAAAGTCCACTTGGTAGGACACTAAATCATCCAGACGTCCCCACTGTTTGTAAACAGAAAGTCCAACCAGACTGTCTAAAGACCTTTATCTGGAGGAGGGATCCAAAGTTAGCCGACTCTAAATATTGAAATAATCCATCATATCCCATTTTTGAACATCCATTAAAGATGAACAGAGTTTTATGCTCCAAGTGTTTATTGTCTCGATACTTCCTTCACATGCACGTGTGTGTGTGTGTGTGTGTGTGTGTGTGTGTGTGTGTGTGTGTGTGTGTGTGTGTGTGTGTGTGTGTGTAACGTGCATATTTACTTCTGTGGAACGGGCATCCTTTGAAGTGCAGAGGTTTCCCGGTGGATTTGCCCGTGCCTTTCTCTCCTGTGCAGAGCGCCCGGAAGTTCTCAGCCGTCTTAGGAGTGATGTCAGCGAAGAGCTCAAAAACTATTCGTCCGGCTGTGGATGTAAAACAAAGACAATGAGGGTGGAGGCCATACACAAGTTTCAAGTCACCTGGGGAGTGGGATTTATTGATTTGATATTAAAGTCAGTAAACTGTGAGAAGCTGATGGTTGTTTCCTACTCTTACAATGATCCTCAAATACAGATACACAGATGTCCAGGATGCTCTCACAGAATTAAGGAACCAGAGAGTAGTCCCTGTTTGCTTCTCTTAGGAATATTGCCAGCATTATATATATATATATATGTGTGTTGTTTTTTGTTTGTCTTCCTTGTTTCTGTTTTAGTTTTCTGCATAAGCCAATTACAGCAAGCTTGCATTTCACCATTGATAGATGATATGTAATTGTACGTTTGCTACTATGTCTCTAAAATGTGGTTTACATACATTTCTCTTAGTTACCTGAAACCCACTTCCCTCAGTGCATAGGTGTGTGTGTGAGTATGTGTGTGTGTAGGTTGGGTTATGGGTTTTAATTCTAGTTTAGATCAGTTGTCATCAAAAATATGCCTCTAAAATAATGTTTAAAAAGTACTTATGTACATAATACGTCGTTTTTTTCTGACGACTGCCAGTTTTCACTGCTGTTCAACTCACTAATTAATCTTCACAGCTCTTAAATGACAAACAAACATGGCAAATTGTTGTTTTCTGTTAGTCTTCCTTGTTTGTGTTTTTGTTTTCTGCATGCAAATCACTGCAAGCTTGAAAGTTTGCATTGAACCATCAGTGGACATGAAATGTGCAGATACATGCATCTTAGTTATTTGAGACCTACTTCCCTGGGTGCATGAGAGTGTTAGTATGTGAGTGTATACATAAATCTGTAGGTTGAGTTATGAGTTTGAATTTTAGTTTAGCTCAGTTGTCATAAAAAATATGCATCTAAAATAATGTTTAAAAAGTGCTTATGTTGTTTTTTTCTGAAGACAACTAGTTTTCACTATGGTGCAACTCACTAATTCACCTTTACAGCTCTTTTATGAGCAAAAAAAACATAGAAATACAGCTTCTTTAAACAAGATCTTCATGGATCTGTCACATAGACTGTATAGATAAGATCTGTCACTTTTAAAGATCCAGCTGAGATCTGTGAGGACTATGAGCCACCTGACTCAGCTCTATTTATTCTTCACAACAGGCCTCTCAGGCTGCAGTGACTGACCATGTATTGTTTCTTCCTTTAAATGTGCAAAACCAGTGCCAATGTTGTAAAAACCCTACTTCGGCTAATAGGAAGAAGCCTATATTTACAATCATGTCCACGCATGCTATGGTCACAAACTCTCCCGTTACGTTACAATGACTTGAAAGTAAAGCTATGGTTGAAGACAGCTAAGTGAAAGGCTTACTACAACCGCACGTGGTTAACACACTCGCTGCACAAGAGACAAGCTCAGTGAAAGAAACATTTAGCTGACTCAAAACTAGATTAATATACACATAATCCACCTGTGTGTGATGATACTGTAAGTTAGTAAACCAGTTAAATGAACCAGTCTGTGGAAGTCACCACAACGAGCCTCGTCTGAGCTAAGCTAACAGGGGTAACGGTCAAACTAGCCCCCAAAGAAATGTTAGCTGGCATTAAAAAAAGACATGAAATGAAGAATATCCAGACCTTTCTCTCCTCCTATGTCTACATCGAAGAAGACACGAGGGTTTTCAGGCTTTGAAGGCTTCTCGGACGGTGCTGGGTGAGACATTTTGAGGGTTAGAGGGTTTAAGACACTTGTTTCTGGTAACCGAGCGAAAACCGGCCGGTTCAACGAGGAGGAATGAAATCATTGACTTCCGGTTATGATTTTCACAATAAAACAGCTCTGCTTAGAATGAATGGGGTAGTGTGCGCAGTGTATGTATTTTTTACAGTCTATGTGTATGACCTATCAAAATAAAAAAGTTAATGTTGCATTTGAAAGTGATCAAATCAAAATACAATCAGTTGATGTATTGATTTATTGATGTATTTATTCATTCATTCATATATATATATATATATATATATATGTATGTATGTATTTATTTAATTATATCTTTTTAATTCTGTTTTAAAGCTGCTGTTGGTAGGAATGGTGTAAAAATCATTACTTTTTTCGTGCTGGGTTTGGGAAAAAAGTCATAATTCCCATCAAGAGGTAAATAAATAAAGAAAAAGAAAAAGAAAAGAAAGAATAAGGAAAATAAAATAAACTAAAGTAGTGGAATAAAAAGAGTTAAAGTTTTTTTGTTTTTTGTTTTTTTCCTCTTTATCTCACTACTTCCTTATTTCTTAGTGTGTTTTTTGGGGGGCCTTGGTCCACGGTATCCTGTAACCTCTTGAGTCCTCTGCCTCCCTCCTCCTCCTTCCACCACAGATCAACATGGACAGAAAAGGGTTACAACACCCTGAGCTGTCCCACCAGGTTCAAGAATCACCTTAGCCTGAGCCTGTACACGCCGACCTGTGTTGGGGGGCTAAGAGGAAATCTAGTGGGGAGGGGTAGTGTTGATATTCAAAGTCCCTCTCTCTGAACAGATGTTTACTCTGTGACTACCTACAGCAGCTTTAATGTGATTGACAGTGTGACTATGTGCTTTATGTTTAATGTATTTATCTGTTTTTAATCCTGCTACTTTGACAATATGTGAAGCATTTTGATAAATCATGTTGTTTTTAAAAATGTTCTGTATAAATGAAATTGATTGGACTTGTTTGGATGAAATTACAAGAACATACAGTATATTGTATTTGTTTCCCCCCAAAGTGCCTTTTGACTGGATATTATGGTACATCTCAGTGTCTTTTGTGGTCCTACCAAATAAAACCACATCCAGTCAACAAAAGCAGAACTTTTACTTTGACAAAGCATATTTACTTGAGTATGTAAGACCAAACAAAGAGAATACAATCCCATATGGAACCCTTGTCATAGATTTTAGTGACATTAAACTGTGCCATATAGGCGATAAAAGCAACACATTTTCTTGGTAATCAACTAATATTTTTTCTTCTTTGGCAAAACTTTGATTTTTCTATTTGAACAAATGTAATACATGACCAAAAAACACTAATTCTAAACTCTAACAAATGAAACATTTTTGAAGTTATTCCTCAATGATAATTGGCTGTGATGAAGAATTTCTTGCACTATACAAAACACTCACTCAATTCAACATCCTGTACGATAGAAATGTTCTTCAAATGGATCCTCATTTGAAAAGATTTTGAACTGAGTCAAACCTTTTTAGAGGTTTTAATATTTCATCTGTTGATGGTAAACATTAAGATGATTAGACCCCAAACAGGGCGTCACAAGATGTGTGGTGGATCAGATAAGATTAAGAGAACAGGAAAGAAGATATGAAAACTGTACATCTATATGAATACAAGGTATTTACCTCAACATGCCTCAGACTGAACAGGAAAACAAGTGAAGGAAAACAAATACACTCAATGTTCTGTCTCAACAGAGTTAAACCCCCAAATCCCTGCAGGTGGGCGTCAGACTGAGAGCAGCCCATTGCAGAAAGTATAACCACCAAATAGAGTCTGACCTCAAGAAATGGATGTCTGTGGGACTCATTATATGAAAATTGGTGTCTCCTCTCTCTGGGTAAGAAAAAATAGAATAAATTGTACTGTTATCTGCACCAGACATAAATGGGTATGATTGCTAGAGCGGAGGGGAAGGATTACCTGGTGCCCCAATACAGGAATCAAACATCTATTTGTGACCCTGTGAGAGGTCAGGGGAGCCTCTAATAAACAACACCAGCCTGTTCCTCTTATTTTGGAGACAATGTTCAGTTTGATGACTTGGTGACATATCTGACATGTACCTCTGCTCCAAGCAGGCGGCAAAAACTTTAACAAAAGAGAATTCATCCTTTTTTTTCTGTGTGGATATCTTCAGATGTATTCGAGTTCCTGATTGTGTTTAGTGAACTTGTGATTTTTCACATGCGCAAACAGTTCAATTGTTCATTCTATAATTGATATCAGAATGTGTGTGAGGTAAGGTCTGGATGGATTGGGAAATAAAACAATCAACAAGATGCTGGATTACAAGGAGCATCCCAGGTTTGTGTCATGGGAAGTAGAAGCCATCTGCTGTTAGCTCTGATGGCCTCTTGGACTCTTGGTGTTGACTTGGAGTTGGAGGGATTCCTCCATTGTGTTGTTTCTGTAAAGGAAACATACAGGAAACTATAAGAGGTATTTAGAGTTTGAAAGGTTTCAGTTTAAAATATTCCATATATTTATTGTAATAAAAAATGATGTTAATTGTTGCAGACTCAAAGTGCCATGGATAGATAATACTTGATTGTTAAAGGTGCCTATTTTACTCATAATGATGTTCTGTCTGATAAACACGGTGAAACATTATCCATCATTTTTTGATGTAGTTTAGTTAAAATCTACAGATTATGACAGACATTATAGTATTCTAGAAAATTAAAACACAGAACAATTGAATATGTTAGAGATTGGTTCTTAAAATCTGTGTGAGCCCTTGATGCTTTACAGAACCAATCCTCTTCAAATGTACTCTTTCTTTAGTGTGTGTTTGAATCATATGGAGTCTCTGAAGTCCCAAAAAGTACATTCATTTATCTTTTGCGTCTAAAATATTAACTTGTGAGCGCAAGATAATTATAATGTGTGATCATCTTTGGGAGCAATGAGTTTGACATTTGGGTTGCTGACTCCCCCTGCTGGTTTGAATGAGTGTTACTTTGACTCATGATTTCTTGTGCTCTCTCCTGAGGTGTATCTGCTCCGTCCTGACTCAACGTAAACTAATAAACCCAGGACAGGGATGTTGGTATCATTCTCTACTCTACCTTCCTCTGCCTGTGGGAGCTGTCTGAACTGCTGTTGCTGGTTCTCTGTTTTATTCCGGTCTTATTCTCTGATCATTGATTAAGACTCATCTTTAATGGATTTAGTCTCTGTAGATTGAAGAACCCTCATCCTCCCACATTTGTCTCTATGTGTTGGGGTGGTCTTGGTGGTAGTGTTTTCTGTTGATCTTTTTTTTTTTTTAAGTCTTTAGTACTTGTATCAATTGTTTCTATTTTCAGATGTTATTTTCAATCTGTTTGTTTCATATTACATACTTCGGGCTGCATGCTCATATGAAAAGTGTCATATGCTGCATATAAAGTTGAACTGAGTTGAGTTGAGTTTTATCATTCATTATAAAATGTATTACTTTTCTGCAAACAGGCCCTTACGTGATAGGATTGCTTTCATTCAATAACCGTCTACTTTTTTATTCATTCCTTGTCTGTGTAAACTTACCTGATACCTGATAGTAAACCTGATTCTGCTTCTTGACTCATAAACGACTTCTAAAGGCTGTTATATTGTTTGATCGGGTTAAGATCTGGTAGTATTACCATTGCTTCCCTTGAAACATTGCAACATCTGAGCTTGTCTTTCTAAAATCCTTGGTTCATCGCTTTGCTTCAATTTTTTCCCATCTTTAGTTACTGTCTCTGAACTCTCTGGTTCTTAATTCTCCAAACTAGTGTGACACAGGCTCTGGATTTGGCCTGATGGAGGTGCCAGAGTAAATGCCATGGTATCACAGGATAAAAGGATACATACTTTTTACAGTGGCTTTTTGAGTGCCCTTTCTTCAGGATCAGCACAGGCTTCAAGGTGAAGACAGCAATTATTCAGAGTTTTCCTTAATTAATTAAAAGCTGAAAGGCTCCTTAAGAGGAAAATGAGGGTCATATAATTAATGTTACATCCTGCTGAGAGAATACAAGCTATTTTAGAATTATTTTTATTAAAGGAACTGGTCTGAATAGTGAGAAATAAACCAGAAACAATGATTTTGAGGATATTTTGTGTGTTCAACAGTGTGCCTGTGTCTCTGCTGCAGGACGCGGTGTGTATTCCTGTAAGAGTGGAAGTGTTGCATTATAAATTAGGGGAGCAGATAACCAGCAATGCAGTCACTCAGCACTGAGCACACCTGAGATGTTCTCACTAATCCATTTGACAGAGCACACAGCCTCATGTAACACGATTCCGATGGAGGGAAACTGAATACACTCCACATACATGTCCATTGTGAGGGTTAAAATGTTGTCTTACTGTTTGTTCTGGAACCTCTGAGTCACCCTGTCCTCCAGCGCTGCCCGTATTTCTGTTTTCTGTTAGAGAATAGGAGTTTAATGCCGTTTCCTTTTATTTATGCAGCATTTAAAGATATTATAACTTAAGCACTGAGAAAAACAGGTGATTGTTTATGTCTGGTTAAGAATTTATGACGTTTTTGAAGTCCTAAAAACAACATTCATGAGGTCATGGGTCAACAACATGGGAAAAAAATGGGAAAATAGAATTTCTGCACATTATCAGAGTCAATTTAAGCGTGTTTAAGTGTCACATTAACTCAAGGATAGAGTTTCTACATGCCTATAAACAGTATAGGTACTCATGGTTACCTTAATTTGCATATCACTATGCAGTGTCCCACTGTTTAGCAGCTGGTTGTACTGCCAGCCCCAGCCCACCTCACCCACATGGCTGTGCCTGGCCGCAGGATGGGGGGCGTGTGGTGCAGCTCGACACAGGTAACTCAAATCGCCTGTGGCCTCAGGTGATGAGACGCCCACACCGATGTACCAAGGGAAATAATTAGATCTCGGCCTGTAGTCTCCGATTCCATCTGGACCTTGTTAGAAAGAGTGGAGGTGTGAGAGGAGAGGATGAACACAATAATACAAATCCTTCGTTCAAAATTAAAGGAATGTGGTGAGTTGCTGATAAAAAGAAAGACAGAAGTGAATGATTGTGCATCTTACATTAAAAAACATGAGAGTAGTATCTTTGCAGCGTCAGTAGCAGATGTGTGAATCCAACAGAAATGTAATTAAAAATGAAGGACAAAGGACTAGGTTATTTATCATGAGTTGCAGAAATGAAAGTGCTTTTCCAGTAGTTCTACACTCCGCCTCGGGTGATTTATTGAAATTAATTATCTTTAAGAGTTGATTCAGCCGAGAATCACACTTCTTCTCTCCTTCCTTTTTGCTCACAGTAAGAGCCGTGACATTATTCAACCTTTTAAAATGTTCAAGGGCAGTGTGTGGTTATATTATCATCATATATATCAGTCAATAAATCATGCTGTGAGTTTGCTTCATGCACGTAATGTTCAAGTTTAATCACTCATCTCTCAACAGTGAAGTGTTGTTTTGCATACAAAATAAGTTTCTGCACACTAACAACCTCCCGCAGGAACACAGGCGCTCCAGCAGTTTGTCAGTTTCCATTTCTCTCTGGTTAGAGTGCCATCATGCGTCCAATCACAGTTATATTTGTTTGGACATACACCATATGCTTGGATATCATGTCATTGTGGAACAATGCTGTGAGGAGTTCCATATGATCCTATGAGTCAGTCTCCATATAAACCATTTTCATCTTGAAAACAGAATATCTCAGATTTATTAACAGAATAATTACATCAATTTAAATCTAAAACATATTTAACCTCTTCAGTTTCAGCCTTATATCACATTAAAGCACTGCACATCCCCTCCATGTTCCTCCTACCTGTAAAAATCATCCTCTGTCCATACTGGGACCCTCCTGCAGCTGCGTTGCTGTTTTTCATCATCTTCTCCCCTGATATGTATAGACAGGTAACAGGCTGGATGCACCTCTGCAGTAGATGCCCCTGGATGAAGAACCTGAGCCCAGCGGTCTCCTCTGTCCGTGGGGCCATGGATGGTTGTCATGCAACAACTGGTTGTCATGGTGTGAGTGGTTGTGTCCTGGTTACACTGTAAAGACAAGGGATGCTGCTAATGATGCATGACCACTGCATATCACTTATGCATTGTAAACAATCCTACTCTATTTACTTCTCTATAAGTGAGGAGTCAACTTTTGAAAGTTATTGCACTGTTTTTAAAAACTGGGTTGTTTACATGTTTTAATTTGTTTTTATCATTTTGTTCTTAACCCTTTTTGTTTTTGTTTTTTTTACCTTTTCTGCTTTAATGATGTGTCTTGTAGCACTTTGAGATTTGCTCCAGTGCATTATAAATAATGTGTATTATTATTATTATTATTATTATTATTATTGAAATGTTCTGGTTTTTTTTATGTGTTTCTTTTATTGTATTGCACATATAAAAGAACAACACAAAACATTACTTCTCAATAACATGAGCCAAGATATAGAACAGGTAAATTCAATAATAAAAAGGTAAATTCAATAATAAAACTAACCACTAACTTTAGTGACATGTAATGTGCAGAAGGAGCAATAAAAACCCTAACAGGCTTGTTGAGTGGCCCTCCTAAAGAAAAAAATCAACACAAAGACAAAGCATCAATGTAGAACAGAATATCTTCATACAACTAAAAACAAATCATAAGGGTTGATAAGAGGGATTAATATTAAAAACAATGATGTCAATCATTAATGTGTGTTGGAGTGCACTATATGACTTGTTTTGCATATATATATATTCATTACTCACTTAAAGTAATAGATATAATACAGAATAATACTGTTGTTGAATGGTGGTTATGTGAGAGGCATGTCTTCATCTCCTGTCCAGGGACTACAGATGTAAATTAGCTAATATCTAACTCTGGTACAGCTAAATGGCTGTGCACTGTCCCTGTTAAATAAATAGTGTCATAATAATAGTCTAATTCATGTGTCATCAATGCCATATGCTCTCCTATGAGCTTTAAACGTCACCCCCTGAATGTCTTTAACTTTCCTTTGTTTCCTTTTCAACCCAGCAGCTCTCTGTTTGTTTCAGCTCAAAGCTTTGAGGGAAACCCTGGATGGGCTTCCTCTGGAGGATCAATAAAGACTTATCTAAGCTGATCTAATCTGACATTTAACACCCGATGCTGTATCTGTGTGTTTAAGTCAGACCCTGACAGTTCTTGTTGACTTGAGTTGTAATTATTGCAGCTTCCCCTAAAGATGAACTCGGGGTTGTTTTTAAAGCTGACTCTCACAGTTCATTGTTTCTGTTGGTAACTTTGTGCGCCTGATAATTTACATAACCTATACTCTGCACTTTTATCTTATTATGCATAATATGTTGTGTTATTATTCCATCCTTGCCTGATTAAATATCCAAGATAGTGAAAAGTTTCTAAGTTCATTTTAAGGTCTCTACTCATAAACATGATGCACTTGAATTACAGCTTCTTTTTTCATTTTTTAAAATTGAATTTAGAAGTCAATACTGATCTTTTACGCAAATTGATTTATTTTTCAACACTTGTTGTTATGGAAAATTGAGGAGGTGGTAAAACATAAATTGCATTTAGATTTATTGTTATGGACTCTGCAACATTTTAGTATATCACAGGGCGCAGCTCTCCGGAACCTGGTGCAGCATTAGTGATGTTTGCACGTTAATGCATCATCTATAACCTATGTTATCTACAATCTAATGTATTATCTATAATCAGATGGTAGAATATAGTGTATTCATTGATGGGCCATTATGCATGTTGTGTACTTTTTGTACTCTTTGTACTTTAACAATGTTTTGATGCAAATACTTTCATATTTTGACTTAAACAAGGACTCTAACTTAAATGAATTAGTTTTGTTGATCTGAGTACTTCTTTCATGATTGAGGATTACTACAAATGTCAACAAATCATGCAACATTATAGTTGCATTTTGTGTCAGCCAATGTATGTAGTACCTGATAATGTCAATAGGTGGCCCCAAAGCATTACTTTGCCACATGGCACTCCTCCCTCCCTATCCCACTTTTTTTGTTATATGGACTCGCCCATGAGCCGCCTCTTGTGACTGAGCCTCTATCATGTCAATAACAGTTAGAGAGGATATACAATTACTGCGCCTTCAAAATAATGTGACAGAATTAATGATACTGAAAATGGCTAATTAAAGGGACAAAATGAGAACTTAGCCATTAAAGCCACTAAAAGTATCCAGTAAATACCCAAACTATTTGAAATCAGACTAAACAGAATGGAGTGGTTTCAAATGAGACGTTCCAATGAATGATAGACTAACTGCTTTTCATGTGGCCATCATTAAGTCATATATTATTTAATCAGACCGCTTTGAAGTGAAAGGCAACAAATGTTAAATGCAATTATTCAATGTTTTATGTATTTAGTATTTAATAAAGCAGGCTTAAAGCATAAAAAAAGCGTGGGGTGGCCTTACTTATTCAGGGCTTGTATGGAGTAGGCATGCAAAAACATTAATGAGAAGCATACATTTGGCCCTCTGGTCCCTGCTAATTCTATGTGTTTGGACTACACACTTCAAAGTTTCATGAGATTTTATATATCCGTGTTTATTTTCTTATGCACAAAAGTAACATACAAAGTGGCAACTTAAAACCCTCTATGCTTAATTATCAAGGGACTGTAAAAGAGGACATTTGTCCAAAGTCTCAATTCTAAAAATGTTGCACACAATTTTTGCTGGACTGATATCTCTTCCAGCCTTTTAAGGTATATGTGTTAAGTATTTGTCTCACATTCAAAGTAACAACAGGAAAAGTATGCTACAATTAGGACTTAATGCAAAAACTAGCAGCAGCCTGTTGAAACACAGTCCAAATAGTTGATTTTAAAGCTAGGGTTGGTAGTCATGGAAAGCATTTCCTCAGGACTCCGTCTAACCCCCCCTCCCCTTGGAGCTCCTCCAAAATGACACCCCCGCTCACATGCATGAGCGCTGCTGATTCGCGACCATATGATCGTGACTCATCAAAACCTGTCCTCAGCACATCGTTTGTGTTTTGCACAGCGTCAATTCATGTCTCACTCAGCGGTAAGAAAACACCAAAACACTATCATAGTGAAAGTTAAAAACACAAACAAACATGAAATGTACGCGCAGGAGGCGGGCAGAACGGCAGGACGGGATTTGATTGGTTTCATAATTTTGCTCCTGATGGCAGGGATTGGTTGGTGTTTTCCCAAGTTTACTCCGGCTGTAGATACCAGCTTTTTTTCACTCTTTTTTAAGAACACATTATATATTGATTGCCATCGGGACATAAAGACCATTTTAACCAGTATAACAAAAAGTGTATCTAAATCTGACTACCAACCCCAGCTTTAATGCAAACACTGCCAGCAGCCTGTTGAAACACAGTCCAGATAGTTAATTTTAACATAGGTCTAAATTGTGCATATGACCGGGCATTGAAACGTGTAAGATTTTAGGGTGGCACCAACATTGGCCAATCAGATAATAAGGAGCCCTTTGCCACCCCTGACCAGCTCTATACACGCCTCTGCAGGCTGCTCTCATACATCCTTGTATTCATGGATTGGTCCCTTGAGAGCTTTATTTTGAAAAGCCTTCCCGGAAGTAGAAGTAATGTCTCCAGCTGACTTGACTCTGCTGTGTCAGTCACCATGGTGGCATACAACAGAGCACAGCGGCGGCGGACCTGTCTCCACTTTTCGACCCAGTAAAAATGTTAAATTGAGGCTTGATCTCAGTGAGTGTGCCCGGGTCTACCTCTCATGATGGACGCCAGGTTGTTGTTGACGGGATAACCATTAGCCCTTAGCTTACTTTTGTGTTGGTGTGCTCGTGGACCCTGCACGGGATTTCTTCTTCGTCGGTAGCAAAAATGCTGAAGACACAAGGAATGGTTTTGATGAAGGCTGGCTCGAATAAAGGAGCGTTTTTTACACCGAGGAAACAACTCCAGGAGACAGTTTGAGTCCTGCTTCCTAAAGAAAAAGTTTCCTCAGACGGTTCAGGCTTTGGTAAACACACAGAGAGACAGACTCTCCGAGGAGACTGCTCGGGTGTCTGGCTCCAGTCGTGGCCTGGCTCCGGGCACTCCCAGCTTATCCGTTAGCTACGGAGCTCAGGCGACGGGAAGAAGGCGAGGACAGCAGGGGGCTTCTTTTGTCTGCACCAGTGTCTCTGGATATCTATAAACATTCTGCAAGATAAGACATTCAGCATCCTCCAGACAGAAACAATGGCGTCTTATGTGGATAACAGCTTTCGGCAGGCTGTGATGATGAATCCGGCTGAACGGACGCAACAGGTCAGAAGAAATGTTCCATATGTGCATGCGTAATTTGTCCTCATGCGTAAAATGAAGGGATTTCCACTCTGTTGCTCCATTGCCACACTTAAACATTGCAACCTTCTTAACCCTCCTGTTTGTGTTCGTTTCTCTGGAACAGCAATAATTTTCCTGGGTCAATTTGACCCAGGGCATATTGAATTATCCAAAAGTGTCAGAACCCCCAAAAATCCCAATACACATACTCCTTCACTAACCATTTAAATCAAGATTTGGCCCATTGGTGTTCTTTAATTCTCACAGATCATTTTTCATTCAAATTCATGTTAAAACTTTTTAAAATGTACATTAGAAAGCCTTAAATACAAAAATACAATAGTTTTACATGACAGATTTTTGTTTATTTTTTATTTTTATTTATTTCTATGAAGTGATGATGATAAATTAACACAACTCCTCTTCTGTTACATGCTGCCCAGATTTTGATTCTGCATTTATCTGCTTTGGAAGGCACATATTGCCTAAAATAGACTTTAAAAAGGGCCAATTTGACCCGCAACATAACAGGAGGGTTAAATTGCAACAGTGTTTTCTGTACATGCAACTGTTGCCATCCAGGTTGTGTGAGTGTGGCTACATCCCGCTAAGCTCTCTATCAGCACAGATAATCAAAGCTACTTAACATAACAGGAGCTGCAGCCCTGCATGGGAGGCTAACCTTAAACAGCCTCACTTTTGTGCCTCATGTTTTTGCATGGGACACTTGTGTATTTCCCGTTTCGGGGGAAACTTACTTTTGCATTTTGCAAATAACATCTGAAGAAAAGGTTAAGTAAACATCAGGGACATAATGCTGCTTCGAGTCCTAACATAGCTGCTAGATAGCACTAGCCTACCAAAACAAAACCATCATGATGTTGAAGTTTATTCTGGGGGTGAGGAAATAAAGAAAATAAACTATAATGCATAAGAAATAGAAATATATTAACACAAACATAAAGAGCCCAAAACACAAGAAACAGAGGAGCTTTTAGATGCAGGAAGGCAACATGAGGGGAGTCAGATTGAATAAAGAAGAGGAGGAGTAAAGATGTGAGAGCTAAATAGAGCAGAGTTTTAATTAAAGGAACAATCCCTAGAGATTGCAGGGTAACTTGGGATATTATACAATACCTACATGGCCCACGATTAGAATAAAAATACAGCAATTCTGCAGTACTGATAAATTGCAATACAATCTTATAATTGTACATCACACTATCTGATATGCTGAAGAAAACCAAGCGCCCTTACAAGGTAAAGTGCAGGATTAATGTCATTCCCCCACCAGAGGAGTCAGTTGCAGTGGAGCAGTAAGTCTGTGTAGAGCTCTGTATTAATTTGAAATTAAAATATTAATATTTAGTCCCCCTGATCTGCTTGTTAATAATATATTGCTGTATTTATTTTTTGTCCCACTTTTGGATTTTGCACACCACATAACAAAAACACCTCAGTCTTTTGATGTAGCACTTTTCTTTCTGTCTTTGTTGATGATTAGGACATTACTGTAAACTTGTATAAAGGTAATATGTTATGACCTTTTTCACCTTAAGACCTGTAACAGCATTTTCAGACTGAATCATACATTTTAGCACATCAACAACAAAAAATACATCCTGCAGCTGATCAAAAAGATGATTTCACTTTGCTCTGCTATTACTGGGTTATATTGATATATTGTTACATCATCTCTAATGATTCCTCTAAAAATAGAGGGACTATGGAATATGATGTAGTATGTGTCAGCACTTATTTTGTCGTTCATAAGTCAGTGAACAATATCTCTGTTGTTCTCTCTGATCCATGCCATCAGGAATGTTTGCTGGGCCTCTGGTTTGGCTTTGAACATGCAAATCCTGCGTCCTGTACTTATCGTTAACCCTGAGCTGTTCCCATACACAACAAGCTTACATGGCTGCAGACATAAGCAGTTATGCTTTGCAGATATACGCACAATAAGTCCATCTTGGCAATTCATTTTAGCTCTGCTTCCACTGTTTGCAGCTTCTCACACAACGGACACGCGATCAATCGGCCACCGCTTAAAACCAGTGGACTACCGTTAGTGGCACGGCCCTCTGCTCGTCTATCTGACATTGAGGAAACAATTATGGTGTCATTGGCTGCTTGTTAGCTGGAGTAGGCTCGTAGTCTTTACAGCTTTATGAAGGCTATAATTTAAGCGAGTGACACATGCCATCATGGTTATGGAAACAAAGAGTGGGATGCAGGATTTGGTTCTTGGCATCTGTAACAGCATGATCCTCTAAGACTGGGTTTAACGGTGGAAGTTAACACAAGGGCTATACAACTGGTGGTTATTTTCACGAGTGATTGATCCGGTGATTGATTTATTGAAGAGTTTTGTCCATGATGTCAGAAGAAATCTTAGAAATGGAGCTTTTGAGGGTGGGGACATCTTCACCGTGTTATTTTCTGCCTTTTTTCAGTCTTATAATGTTGAATTAAGGCTGGCACACATTACAGGATTCTTCACACATTAGGAGACCACACACTTGATGATAAGAGACAGATCGCACAAGATCTCTCTCTTCTGATCTTATAGTGATCACTAACGGATTCTTCAGCAGAGTATCAGGTTCTTCACACTCAATATTCCAAATCCCACGTAGTAAAACGTGACTGGCGGATGAACAGGAAGAAGCACGATGATTGTTTTCAGGGCCTCTTACTTTCCGAAAACACACACAAACAAGTGTTGGTCTTCCATTTTGGACGTCCAAGATACTTTTGTTTTCACCGGTGCCATGTTTTTGTTTGTTTTTACTTTCTCTTCCGTCAGTCAGCTGAGTCAGCTCGTGTCTTGATTGGCTTTTGCTCCGGTACAAGTGACATTACACACTCTCAGAGCATCCCACACACTACAGGATTTCTAGTCGCAAATATAAAACATGTTCATTATTTCCGATCTCTCCTTCTGAGGCCTTCCAAACATCAGACGATCACGCCTGTGCTGGCTCTGATCGTAACGGGGAGATCAGGGCAAAAATCAGCCCAATTATCCTGTAGTGTGTACCTGCCTGTAGTGTTTCATAGAGGAAAGTGGAGGTGATCTTTATAAAAAAAACAACTTGCTGGTAAATGGAAAAGGTGGTCAGAAAAAACAGCAAAGTGTTTTTCAGCAGCGTCCCTTGTTGTTGTGTGGTGTGATTTTAAAGGTGGCAGTCTCTAACACCTGTGTACTAACCTGTCTCATCCTGCTCCAGCTCCCCCCTGTGAAAGGATACATCAGCAGTGTCATATTAACGTCTGAACGCTTTCCAGCCCTGACAAGAATATGTGAGGGGGGGAATTAAGCTCCGGGCGTTTCTGAGCTGGAAAATAGTCCGATTAAAGAGATACTGAAGCGTGCATGAAATAAGCCCAAATAGGAGATTCAGGGAGAAATATCATCTGTGGTCCTTCGTCAGTGTGGAGCATTTATGTGAACCCATGCAAACATTTGAATCAGGACGTCTTTGAAGTGAGGAAAAACAAATGAGGATGACTACTTTGTTTGAGAATGATTCAGCCAAAGGTAAAAGTGTGAAGCCTCAACAGGATGAGGAGGAGTGCTCACTCTGCTGAATCATCAAGGAATTCCCACTTTTTTCACTCCCATAAAAGCCTGAGGTTATTTAGAAAAAAGAGAACCTTTGGCATCAGTCTTTGTGGTTTTATTCAGCATCATGTGACTGTGTGGCCCTCTCTGTCTCCAGCAGCACCTTCAGTGTTCTTTTCAAATGTCTGGCGGCTGACACAGTTTATCCTAATGCTGTTGGCAGGGTCTCTCTGTCAGGATTAGCTAACGGTCTCAGGGATCTGTCTCTATCGCTCAAGACTGACCACAGCGGGATTTGACCCTGCACCTCAGCCCCCATTGTCACATGGCAGGTTAAATGACTGACCGCTTGACAGCGAGTGTTCACAGCCGCTTTGTTTGTGAGGTCTTGGACTTTAACTGGAAGTGCAGAGAAGACAGTGTGATAGTGAGGAGAGCAGAGGGAGGAGGAGGAGGACATGTTCGTTTTTTTTTTAAGCGAAGCACAGCTGCACATTTTTCACTGCTGATATGAATTAAGATAACATGACATGGCTGTTTGATTTCTGGCTGCATGTCCAAATTCATCCTTTTGGTTAAAAGAGAATTCCTTAATTGCTGCAGTGTGGTTATCAGAAGCTCCATGTTGTGTTGTTTCATTGAATTTGTGCAGAGTTTTAATTAGTACCAGCATTATATGATTACCTACCCAACTATTCTGCAGCATATTCAATCACATTTCCCCCAACCCAGCCTCACATTGAGGCTGTGTTTTAATCTAATCCTGAAGGGTTGTGGAGATGATGTATTTCATCATGTAGAGACTTAATCAAGTAAGGAAGGGTTCATGGGGTGTTCTCTTAAAATAGCTTCTCCTCCTCTGTCTCGCCTGAGGGATGTCTTCTTGCTCTCTGCACAGATGTCTGCAGGAGACCGTACCAGGACAGACACATTATCAGATTTATGGACAGTGACAGCGAGCCCGCCTCAGCAGCGGGACGCTGATATGAGCTTATATTTAAGATGTCATGCAGTCATATTTAGAAGATTCTTAAAACTTCACATGGCATTAATCAAAGATGTGGCTGTACTGAGTTTATCAGGCAGATACATTGATATCAAATGATCTACTTTTACCATAATCTGTTGATCAAACGTAACAATTATGAGTGGTTGTTCCCCTTTATCTCGTATTAATTTATATTCATCACCCTGAGCTTTGACTTCTCCTCTAAAACCATCCATTCACATTCTAAACGTGCTGAAATCATCCTCTAAAGCCAATTCTATCTGCCTCTTTAGACTGTGTGTCCATGATTTATGTGAAGTTGGTCTTTGTGCGTCTGAGAGTGGCATCCAATGACACGTTTGTTTGTCAGGTCACTCAGTGGGGGATGGGCTTTCTTCTGCTGTCTGCTTGCTGTCCATGCACTGGACCCTGAGATCTGTCCCCTCCTATCAAGCTGTAGAGTATAAACAGAGACTGGTAGTACATGTAGAGAAGCTTGAGTTTGCATACCAAGTTTTTCCATCTCCTAAAAGTGTTCTTGCTTGGTATGATGGTTGAATTTGTATATTGAGAGTTGCTTGTGTACCCCAGATTTAAAGACTTTATTTCAGAGCATACAGGCATTTAATGCAGCATCTAAATATGTATCCATCATATAACTCCTGTACATGAAGGACCCTAACAGCCAAATTCTACCAGATCCTCGTCCAGTCCGTCTCTGATCCGTCACAGCATGGCACCGGATCTGAAAGCTTTCTGTTTTAGTCAACGTGTTAACTTCCTCTGGATCCGCTCTGTTGCGTTCCAGCTCCATCTTGCTCCGGCTGCGTCTCTGACCCGGCAGATCAGAGCCCTCCTGATCAGATACGCAAGACTTCTATTTTTGTCGGATGCCAGCGCATGACGCATCAATCTCAACAGAGCAGATCGAGCCGAACAGGAAGTCAGGCACCAAAATAAAATGAAAACTTCTGGTTAATTCTCAGAATAAAACACTCTGTGTTATCACCAGATTGTATTTCACTTAACTACATCAATAAACCGTCATGATGAGCGTAGCCCGGCCTGGAGTCAACAGGTCAGAGGTTTTCAGATAAAGACAACATGGATAATCCTTGATTCAGTGATTACTGCGGCAACATGACTCCAGCTGTCCGGCGGTCCTGCTCCATGCTGCGTTCTTAAAACTCAGAATGGATGAGAGAGAGCACAGAGCAGGACTGCAGCGGATCGTAGATGGACCTGACACCAATCTGGTGGAAGTCCCTTGTAAAAAAGCAGCCCAAATACGCACCACTGATTTAGCATTAAAGAAGGACTCTCACCCTCCCTCTCAAGTCGTACAACCTCTGCACACATTTGTCTCCTCCTGCTGCATAGATGAATATTTCTGCTCTGGTTGCTTTGTTTATCTGCAGCAGGTAGCCTGACTCACTGCAGACTTCTCTGCTGCTGTTTAGCTGCAGGTGGCAAAGCTTAAAGGCCACAAACAAACAGTCCTTGGTTTGCAGTGAACCTGTTTTCAGGGCCACATCACTGGAGGGATAAGCTGCCTACTTTACATTGTTTCCACATATTCAGGACCAGGATGAAGGGACTAGGGCCCTCTGAGACTTGTAGTGTGAGCAAAATGAACCTAAGATCCTTTATTTGGTCATTACTCAAACTCAAACAAGACCAGTGAGCAGCCAAACAGTAAAATAACATGTGTAATGAACAAGCATAAGCACAGATCTGCCATATATCTATAAAATGTTGACTTGGGTGAAAATGTCTGTAATTTTGCTCTGTATTTTACAGTCCTAAAGCACTGCAGGGTGTTTGTAATAAACCAATAGAGGAGGCAGTTTGGACTGTGTGTGATTGATGAGCACAAAGCCGCCCTGTCTCCCAGTCTCCTGCCCAGTGGACTCAGCAGGAAGAGGAAAAGCGTCAGGAAGCTTTTGAACATAAGCCGGAAAAATGGCATCCTCCCTCTTCCCCACCGACGCTGGATTCATTTAATGAACCTGGGTGTTGTTTTGCGACAGTTTCCTATTTTTGTCCGCCCATCAGAAGCATGTGAACGTCTATTTCAAACATAAAACATCTCTGCGTCAAGAAGTCTGACGGGAAGTTTTTTTCTTCTGGAGTCGTGATTGCTTTATTTTTCCCATCAGGCAACACAGTGTTTTCTACTTCACCCAAAAAACTCCCATCCTTCCTTTAAATTTAGACGCTGCTTGCCTTGGCATTTTGCTAGTGCTGGAAGTTAAAGTGATGTCACATGTTATTCTTGTGTTGGAAGCGGAGGATGGGGTGGTTACACACACCGCAGTTTGTCACAGTGACGTAGTCGCCCCAATTTAAATACAGGAGAACATTTCAGGAAGAAAGAAGCCCAGCTCAGCTCCTGATTGGCTCATTCAAACAAACCCTTTTATTCCACATCAACAAGCCGTGATGGCAATAAAGCATAGCATTGCCTGCTGGTCAGTGAACCCAAAAAAAGTATTGATCAACGTATTAAAAGTATTGACTCCACAGCATCATGAGTGTACAGGGAGCAGCAGACGTATCGGTTAAATCTTGAATCTTACGCATAACTTCCTCACCCCTGAGTGATGACATTTATGGCTGTTTTACAGTTTTAATTGCTGCAGATAAAAGTCTGAAACCATGGTCGACTACGAGCCAGTAAGCATTCCTGAAACATTTCCTTACTGGACAGCATCAGGATGTTTGTGTAGCTCTGTGCGCCTGCTGCTCTCTGAAATCTAATAATGAAAAGACCAATCCGGTGTAGTTTGTGTTTGAATGCACCACTAAGATTGAAGTTGAACACACACTGGCCTGATTTATGACTAGTGGAGCACAAAAACAAGGTTAAGCTTCCAAATGTTGGCTCGCGTTGGCTCTGCTTGGTGCTTTGATACGTCTTTAACGGTGGGTAGAATTCTGTATGATTTTTTGAAGGATAGATTAGACTCTTTGTATGTCAATGTCTGACACCGGTTTTAGATGTTTGCTTCTTTTACATTTCATTTTTCTGTGAAGGACATATCTTCAAGTGCACATATATAGAATTGTTTCCGTCTAAAATAAAGGCCCTGTGAGGAGTTTTGAACTGGCTGAGAAACAGAATGAAAATGATACTAATGCCTCTTTATGACCTTCAATAGCAAACAAGACCATCAGCAACACTGACACCTTCTCTGTTGTAATTTTTAATGCCTGAAACCGCCCTGAGGGGGTAGGTGTCAGACCAGATGATGGATATCTTGCTTCAGAAACAGCCTTTATTTGACTGTTTCATGGAAACTAATCACATTGCCTGATAAAGTTGACTGGTAAAAAAAACAACAGGATGAGTTTTTTGTTGAAAACACTACTTTTGCATGTTTAGGACAAGAGATAAGAGGTATCACTTTGTACACAAGGGGTGCCAGAATCGATACAAAACAGAAGTTCCTCACAGCAGCTATAAAGTTTTAGAGAATGTAGTTTCATAATGTTGCCTGCTTAACTCTTGTTTCTATTTTTATGGCACTAGAAATCTGCAAAGATTGTATCGGTTGCATGCCTTGTTGAGCGGCAATTATAGGCAATCAGCTTTATTTTAGCTATTATCTATACAACATTTCTCCCTGTTTGGCTGTTCCATGATGCACATACTTGAGTTGCAAATAATAATTGTACTTTTATGAATTCTCAGGTGTTATCTTGATCAAGTTGTTTTAAAAATGTAAGAAAACAGTGAGAAAAGGCCTCTTGTTGTTTAAAAAGAACATGACATACTCTTACTGGATTATGAACGTTGCACTGACCGAAAAGCAAGGTTATTGAGCTCAATGTAAGACCTTATACTGTATAAATAATGGACGTAGTATCCGTGACGTCGCCCATCTGTTTTGAAGCCGATCGTCGGCAGGTGTCATATTGGAAATGCTGAACTCAACCTAACTTCTGTCAAGCTAGTGTGAGGTAAAAAGGCGGGCTTTGAGCCTCCTCGCCAACAGCTACAGTGTTCCTGCCTGTCATTCAAGTCAGTCATGTCCTTAAATGGGCAAAACTCGTAATCTCAATATCTCTGAAATTGCCGCATAGGAAAAAAATTCACCCCCGTACTGTGTGCGCTGATAGAGAAATGAGCTATCCAGGTTTAAACCATTTTTTGAACCAGGTTGTAAACATGTTTGTTATTACTGCACAGATCGTCTTCTTTGAATTGGTGCCTCATTTGATTTCCTGTGTTTCTGCAGCCAGCCTCTATACAGTTTTTAGCACTGCCGTATGGGCTTCATATTTTAAGACTGGATGTTGCCGCTTGTGTAAGGCCAAAGAATCAAAGAATCTCCTAACCAGTCTTATACAATGTGCTGAGTGAGTGAAGGTAGAGTCTGAGGGCCCGGCAGAAAACTGTCAAGTCACAGTTTTGGTGCAGTTCTCAGAGGACTATAAAAAAAGTTTCTCTACGATAATAGAAGATTTGTTGCTAGCGTTCGAGATGGATCCCTCCTGAGTTTGCAAAAGTATCCTGTATATGATGTAGCTCATTCCTATCAGAGTTCCCTCATGTAACAATAGAGGGTGAGGCGGTGTTTAAAGGAACATCGTTTCTGAATTATAAAACAAGAGACGACCTCATGCTGGATTTTTACTTGCTTACTCTGCAGTCTCCTCTGCTCTGCTGCTACTTTGATACTCTGATCTTGGTTGGCATATTGAGGCCTCACTCCAGGTTAGATTGTTAATACACTTTTTTTATGCGTCTGAAACTTTTTGCATGAAAAGTGAACTCTTTATTCTGACAGGTTGCATGTATTGTTCCTGAGCTGTAGCACTCATGTCTCCACATATAGAGTGAATGATTGGTGCTTTCCTGAGGATGTATTGCCGTCAGTCTTCTATCAGGATGCTGCCCTCAGGGTCACACTGTACATTTGTTGCATCTGAATCACACACATCATAATGTCAAAGGCATGTTTCGGTTCCTTATGTTCACATTCCTTGAGATATTTTTAAAGCAAAGAAAAACAGCTCTGGAGTCAAGGCTTCAAAAATTCCATTGGCCTTCACAGCAGAAGGCAATAGACCTCATGCCACTGAGCGACCACAATCTTTACATAACTTAGTCCGAGACCCACTTGGCTGCCAAGGAGGCTCAGAGAATAAACTGTTCCCTGACGTGCATTATGATCATGGCTGCTATTGAGTTACGCTGCTTGCTGTGGCTCTTATTAAGAGCCTCATTCCTAGATGGGATTTTGGAAATTCCAGCTTTTGGAAAAAGTGACGCTCGCGGTGAGGACAAGAAAAAAAATGCTGGTAGAAGAAAAAAGTTCACTCGGCTTTGATTCTAAAAATAGAGCTTTGAGGTAATATGTTTTATATCTGTAAGGGTTGTAATGTTGTTGATGTAAACAACTACCTGACTTCTTTGAGTGAATTTGCCCTTTAGTCTCGTCAGCCTCCCACACTGTACCGGCTCACTCTGCTGTATAATCTGCTGTATAATCCTCCCTCTTGGTGAACTGCTCAGACATGAAGTGGATCAGATTAATTTGTGTGATTAGAGATCTCTAAATCCCAGAATACGGGTTACAATGCAGCTAATACTTGTTTACAGTATTTGTAACAATGGCACATAAAGACGGTTTCTGTAGCAGGAGCAGGGTTGAGATCAACGGGAGATCTTTTATGACAAAGGTAGGTTAGAAACAACATTTGAATGCCATTGTGTTTGCAGGTTTTTAAACACAGGTTTTTACATTTTCAGGGTTTAATAATTCAAAGGGAGGTGGGATGAATTAATGCAGTAGAACTTGTGTTTGTGTAGGTTGAATACGATTCTCTCTGACATAGAGCATCAATCAATCAATCAATCAATCAATCTTTATTTGTATGGCGCCAAATCACAACAAACATTATCTCAAGACGCTTTTACAAACAGAGCAGGTCTAGACCGTACTCTATGTTGTATTATTAAAACAGACCCAACATCAAGACAGGATAAGACTTGATCCTATCTCATCTTAATCCACCATGAGCATTGCACCTTGCAGTATTTAGTTAGTTACATCGGCAAGGAAAAACTTCCTTTAACAGACAGAAACCTCAAGCAGAACCAGACTCATGTTAGATGGCCATCATGCAGAGAGAGAGAGAGAGAGAGAGAGAGAGAGAGAGAGAGGAATCTGGACTCCAGAAAGGTCTATGGTTAGTCACTTTAATGGGACAGGGAGAGTTAAAATAAGTGTTTAGGGGGTAAATCTGATCCTGGTGCAGACCACACAACTTTTTCTGCAGACCTGATTTTAATCACTAGCGTAACTTTTTATCTCCCTCCTTGTGCCCTGCTATAGAATCTGAACCAGGCTCATTAGCACCACGACTCTATGTATCTGACACTTGCAGCGACCAGACTCAGTTTCATTAACAGTACACCTTCAGTGAAATGCTCGCATGCTCCAGTTAAAGCTTTCAAATATTCATCAGGGAGGCACAGGTAGACTTCCCCAGTGTAATGAAAGCACTCTGAATATTCTGCTGCACATGTTTGAGACTCTATCGTGAGTTCTATGCGCCCATCCTGTCTTTTAAACATTGATGAACATACTGAAATTAAACATAATCAGCATGAGATAATAGATTCAAATGAGTGTTTCACATTTATATCCACCTGCGAGTATTTCATTGGTTTGGTACTGACTGAGATCAGAATTGATGTTACTGCAGCAATGCCACAGGTGTGTTTATGTGGACTTAAGTATCACAGTTTTTACCTGTTTTTTCATCCCCTTTTTGTGTTTGTGCATGTTAGCATCATATTCCAATTTCAGAAACCAGGGAAACTCCAGTGACATGGTGACGCCTCCCCAAGTTTCTGAGCTATCCACCAGCTAGCTTCTGTGCAGGCGCAACCTCGGCCAAGTTGACCCATCAACAAAACAAACTCCCTGCAACTCGAGATGGGCATTCAAGCCAAAATACTACTCGATAGTCACTGGCATGTATTCAGCGATTAGACGTAACCAAAGCACACAGTCCACTCTGAATCTGTGAACTCTGTGATGATGACCCTGTCCCACCAGTCAGGGCATAACCAGTCATACCACACCAGTCATAACCCATTGCTCCCTTGTCCTACCCTGTGGCAGTGACAGTCAGAGTTGAGGCTGCCGCTCTTTTTCCTCTCTGTGGAAATGAGGTGGATATGCCGTATCTGCAACATCATGTTGACATTTAATAGTGCTAAGCTCACAGTAAGCTACAATGGGTCTCAGATTTCAAGATTGCAGTGGTTTGTGTTGTGAGAAATAAACATCACAGGTACCTGCACAAATATATGCAATAATCAGAAACAGGAATACAAGTATTTATGGAGTCTACAGGGGTATAAATACATATGCAAACACCATATCCACAATATGATCAAAACCAGGATACAGCTTTAACTAGTATTACTCAAGTCCATGTAAACACACTATGTTGTACTGGTAAGACTCTCTTTGAGTACCTCATTCATTTATAATAGTTTTCTAGACTTCTAGACACAACATCCTGTTTGGTGACACACAAATAGATCACACTCAGACAACTTGTACAGCATTTATTTTCATGAAGGTTTTTAGAGTCAGAGACAAACCTGCTAAGCCTGCCTTAGTGGCACTGATGTTATTATGACAAAAAATAATTACCCTGAGTTACAACTGTGCTTCTGAGTAGACGCTAACACCAATTTGAGCCCACGATGTGTTCAGACATGTTTCAGCATTCTGTTAAAGCATACTTGAAATCATTATTTGAGGAAAAGGAATATTATCATCTTTTAATGTCTCCTAATGATTGCAGGTTTCAGGTAGCTGAACGTTTGACATCATTATTTTCTGATGCACAACCGTCTGAAACAAACACTGGCCCCATTTAGAAAAAAAGATAACACAAGCTCACTAGATACGGGTCTTCTTCTCATCTTTTTCTGCCACCCTTGAACCTATCACATCAAAGCAACAAAGTTAATCTCCTTCCAGCAGCCAATTATGTGTCTGTATGCAAAGGAAATCCACCCTCCTCCAGTGTAAACAAACACACACCGCAGAGCAGAGGAGGGCTGCGGTGTGAAGTGAAAGTGTGGCACGGTTGTGTTGAAAAGACGTGTTCCTGATAACACTTTCAGTTCCAGCTCCCAGCCCACATATCTCTGACCTGAGGGCTCATTTGAAGTCTCTCCACTCTCCCCGTGTCAAGCTGTACTGTTGAATCCAAACAACACTGTTTGCTGGTTACGTTTCTGATCCTCATGCAGCCCGTCACGCCTCATACACACTGTGGTTTATTAACAGCTGTGCTGGTGGTAGGCAGGTAATTACTTGGCCATGTGAGCTAAAAGAGGTGATTCATTACAACGCTGCTATGAGCAAAAACAGCTGTCTGTGCTAATGGATGCTGTTGTCAGAAGAAAAAGTGCTGCAGCAGCAGTCCTTGAGTTGTGCCAGTGGGAAAGTGATGCATGGTGGACAGCCCAAAAAGAAGGGGAAGAGGGGGAAATAACCGGACAAATAAAACATCATGATTTCCCCCCTTTATAAATGAGTGATTAGGGATACTGTTGGTTCTCTTCTGTGTTCAGTGGAGCACATTGCTGTACAATATCTGTCTTGTTGAAACCTTATCTTTGTAATTGGTCCCTGAGGGTTTGTCTAACCTGTGGTTGGTCACGTTCCTAGCTCTGCAGCTTTCTCTCCCTCTGCTGCCCATCAGGGGAAAATGTCCGTTCATTACCCGAGGCCTCAACCGTAATCTGATTCTCCCTGGAATGTTTGACAGTTTCTCCATGCTTCCTGCTTTTTGGAAAAAGGGGATAATTATCTTTTCTTCCCTGAACCAAGCCACCGATTACATTTTCTTCCCTCCAGAGTCCGCCAGTGGTGCCAGCCTTAGATTATGAGGATGCTGTCTCCTGCTCCTAAAGGGGGAGGAATGTGTGTGCCCAGATTTTTAAGGCTTTTACCTCTGGGACACATTTGTGGAAATATTATTTATTGCCGTGATGCAACATTCCCTGTTCGGCCCAGATGACTTTTATTTCACCATGTTGACATTGTGGTATGCTTTTCTCGCACCATGCAAGCAGTCATTTCTCACTAAACGCTGTGATGTCACTCTCAGCTAAGCATTATTTATTAAACTGCATTAGTTCTCTGGCGCCTCAGACCTTGACCCGGCTAATTGACACTTGCCTCGGTCGACCTCAAACTGCCGTCCTCTGCCAGACGTTTTCCCATATGGCTCTATATTTCCTCCGCACTTAAAGCGTTCCTGCTGAGAGCAAACCCTCTTCATTAATCATTCTTGCCACGATTAGTATGCAGATCTCCTTTATGTGTTTGGAAGCCTTCTTCCTGGTGAAAAGACCAAGTATCAAAAAACAGGCTTACATAACGCCACATTAGCAGCTCTTCAGAGGGGCTAATGTGTGTGAAATCTTCTTATGGCAGTATTTGCTTACTTGTGATTGAGTAGTGGGGTTAGCTCCTCTGCTATGTTTGTCGGCAAACACTCAAATGAAAAGGCTGCACAGTACTGAGAATTAGGACATGAGTTTGAATTGTACAACAGCACACAATGGACACGAATCGACTGCAGCAACAAAGCAGCCTTCAACACGAGTCTGAATGAGAGAGCTCTAATGAGCTGGAAAGTTTATTTCCTGTGAAACCTTGGGGTGTTTCGCAATTTGATCATCCATATTGTGAATGTGATTCTCCGTCGAGAGTATTTGTAAGTGTTGCTCATCACGGCCAAATATTCCGACACTACATACAGTATGAGTGAAGTGAAAACTCAAGATGGTGTGCAATGATTCAGCCCGAGGGGGTTATGTGTAATGCTGTGTACAAATCTCCCACTTTGTGAAAGTTCTCCCTTTAATCAGGGATGTGATTCTTCAGGGTTTATCTGGGTTTTCAGGCCTGAAGAGGTGACCCATGAGTCACAGATATGTGTAAAAATCAAGTGGCAACTTCCGGTTTCAAAATATGAAGCCCATGTAGAAGTGTTATAAAATGCAGTTCATTGAGCGTCCACTTGAGGCTGGCTGCAGAAACACCAGAAACCACATACACACCCATTCAAAAAAGATGATCTTTGCAGCAGAAATAAACATGTTTTATAGCCTGGGTCAAAAAACAACTTCAGTCTGAAGAGCTCATTTCTCTATCATACACTGTACAGGGGGTGATTTTTTTTTTTATGCGACAGTTCAGAAGATATTAAGATTACAAATTTTGCCCAAATAACGACATGACTGGTAGCTGTTGGAGAGGAGGCTCAAAGCCCATCTCTTCTTTACCTCACACTAGCTTGACAGCAGTTAGGTTGAGTTCAGCATTTCCAATATGGCTCCCGCCGACAATTGGCTTCAAAACAGTGCTTCAGATAGACGGGTGACGTCACGCATACTACGTCCATTGATTTCAGTCTATGGTAAAAACACATTTTAAAAAACAATAAAGGGGTGATAAGGTTACAAGTTTTGCCCAAGTAAGGATATGACTGACTTGATTGACAGGCGGGAACACTGTAGCTGTTGGTTAGGAGGCTCAAACCCCGCCTCTTTTCCTCACACTAGCTCGACAGAACTTAGGTTGTGTTCAGCATTTCCAATATGGCTCCCGCCGACGATTGGCATCAAAACAGGGCTTTAGACAGACGGATGACGTCACGGATACTATGCCCATTAAACATACAATCTATGGTAAAAACTCGTTTTAAAATAAAGGGGTGAAACTGTCTCCACTAAAACTGTTTAGTGAAGTGAAGAGAATTTCTGGACATCTACAGGTTAAAGTGTCCATGCTAATGTTTGGGTTGAGCTGGGACCAACTGATTCATTTTTATATTAAAGAAAAGTCAGAAATTGCAGTTTTAAGCCTCTCAGATATGAATATGTTCTGGTTTCTCTATGGCAGTAAACTAAATATACAAGGGTTGAGTACAAAATAATACATTTGAGTGCTTCATATAACACACTGGGAAACAAAATGATAGCTCAAACAACTAGAATCAATCAATTCTCCTCAACAATGTTTAGTTATAAGACAACAAAACTCTTCTGACTGACTTTCTTACTTCAATTGAAACAGACTCCGAATGAGCTCTGCAGTAAACGTCATATTTCTGATGCTACTTATGAAAACCAGTTAACAGTATAAAGAAATATTCACAACTTTAACATTATGAAACAAAAGAAACTTGGAGAGAGCTTGTCGTTCTTGGTTTGTATTAGTTTATCAAGATGCTCGTCGTGTCTCTGAATCATTTATGGCGTATCAAAAGTGAGTTTGAACTGACAAATACGAACAATCAATGTGATTGTTTCAACTGTTCTGAAGCAGTTTGAGTAAACGCTAAATGTAATTTAAAGCGATGTCTCACACTATGACTGTGCATTGTGCCATGATCTCTGAACCTGTCTGGATGTTGTTTTTTGTAATCATCATGAAACGTGTGACTCACTCGGGGACATCGCTTTAATGCGCCGTCTCTGTTTTACCGCCCCACAACTTTAGGTCTGACTGCCCGCGGCTGTGTTATTATTGGGCTAAATGAAGACTGCATTTGATTATAATTGGAGGGAAAGATGCTGGCCATTCATGCATGCTTCCCTATAGGATGGGGCGCTTTGAATTCAGCAGTAAGTGTAGTGCAGACCCAACACAATAACCCCCTGTTCCAACCAGCTTCTGCTTGTCAAAAACACTTAAAATCACACCAATTATTTAGTCGCTGCTCTGGGAGGAGCTGTTTTAACTAAATAGTACCAACTGCAGTTGTACACATGCCAAGCAGACTTACACAAAGACTTGTGTTATAGCCAGAAACCCCATGAATTACAGGCTAACAGCTAGCTTAATTTTATGGAACAGTTTGTGAAAGGGTTAATTGGAGAAAAAAAAAGAAAAAAGAACCTTTTTTTATGAGGACGTTTAAATAACTTTCACTGTAGATAAACTCAATTCATTGGAGAGTTAAATGAGGAAAACAATTAAGTTGCAGAAAATGTTTTCATCTTAAAGAGATTTAATTCATTTAATGAGCATAAGCATGTTGTCCAGGTAAGCTAGCTGCTTACATTTTAAAACAATGAATATCAACTTTTCACAGATTTGCCACAGCAGCCATGACTAAGCTTTGTTTTTATATATTTTAAAAACGCAATAAATCTAACATTAAACTAAACATTTAGAGTTAAAAGCTGTTCAATCATGCAAATTTGAAGCATTACACGCTTAAATACAAAGAAAAAGATCTGTGCTACTTTTCCCTTTTGACTTTCAGTAGTTCAACCATACAAAAGGAGGGAAAACTTAACTTGTGACTGAAGTCCTAAAAGATCACAATGGTTGGCCATGTTTTCTTTTGTAAAACATCCTCAGGATATAGCCTGAAATCCCCGTCCTGCTGGAGCTGAGGCTGTTTTTAGTGTGAGGGAAGTGAAAGGTCTTGGGTGGGATCATAAGTCAAAACTGTAAACAGGAAACTTCCATTCAAGACCCGGCGAGCTGCTGGGCGTACCAATCAGATACATGTGCTTAACACAAGAACACTGTGATCACTAATGCATCTGTGATCAGCGATGCATCTTTCAGATCCTAAACACACCTTAAGACTCGACAATCCTAACACCACAGATGCCTCACATAGCAGATGTTGATGTTTATTCCAAGATTGAATTAAGGGTTACCATACACGACCTTCAGGCAGCAGCCGTGGTTGATCTTATAAGCTTAAGTGGCTCTTTGTCTTTGTTGTAAACCTTATCTGGCAGTGAACCAGAGACATCATCAGCTCACAAAGATAATTCTTCCTCAGGCTTTTGATATCAACACTTTCATTGCCTCCTTTTAGACGGATCGTTTACAGTGTGACAATCAAAGCCACAGAGATAAAAGGTGAGGAATCGCACCTCACACAGGCAGACGCTCAGAGCACCTCTCCATTGTGATGGGAAACTATGAAAGAGCGTGATGGCGCTGTCGTGTACTTACTAACAAAGGCGTCGTGCTGACTCTCTCTCAGCTCAGGGGGAACATGCTGTCCATGTGCTGATATAGAGACCCTCTGGAAACACTCCAAACATGAGACCACTGGCACTGCCAGGGCTGCATTCAAAACTAATTTAGGAAGCTAGCTCGGTAGAGCAGCACATTGAAAACAGAACATGTATTGGCTCAGGTTGATGGATGCACGTTTTTATGCATCCAGTTCATTTTGTATGCTTTGTTATGAGCTGTTTGCTACACAGTAATACTGATTGTACCTTATGGGACTTAATGCACCAGTCTAACGTTTGAACATCGGCCTTGTTGACAGACACATCAGCAAAAAAATGTGCCTTGTATCAAAGTCAGTAGCGGATGATCTTCTGTATCTTAAAGCATCTTTACCCTTGATGAAATGCTAGTACAGCTAACTGCTGAATTAAAGCAGGGGTTCCCAAAGTGTGGGTCGGGACCCCTTGGGGGGTCATGAGATGTCTTCCAAAATGTATTTTTTTAAGTTAGCTAAAAATAGTACATTTTACATGTTATAGTAAAACATATTGACAATAATAGTAGCTAAACTTGAAATAAGACCTTGAAAATAGAAAACGCAATGAGTTTTCTGCCTTTCTTTTTACCAGATGATTCCTAAGTTTAGGGTTAGTGAACAGTTAATTATCAAAAGCATCAGTAGCAGAAGGTTAATTCATAGCAGCACAGGAAACACAGCCACATGCTCATAAAGGGAGGCTAATTTTATGCAGACCAGCAAAATGAAGCCACATTAAATCACTTTGAGGGACAGTGGGGGACCTAAGTCTTTGGCACCTATATTTTGGGGCTGAAAAGTTTGGGAACCCCTGATTTAGAGGAGAGGATTGGCAGAAAAGTCACCTGTTAGACACACTTTGCTTTGTTGTCACAATCAAACGTGGAAGTAGATGTTCTTGGTGAAGTCTCTGAGAAAGATCAGTGACCTGCCGTTTGTACGACGTGTTCCAGTGACATTTTAAGAAGAGGGACTACTTGCAGCAGAATACATCAAATCCCATAGCTGAAAAATATCACTACTGTCAAGATTTGAAACTTTACTATCCTTCCTGATTTTAGCAACCTGTGCATTTTTTAGACTTAAAGTGTGCCGAAGGCCAAAACTTCAGTTCCTGAACTTATCCTGCAGCTAAAGAGCAAGGTTGTTGCAAGCTCCCTTTCACTCACTGGACACTGTATCCTTGTGTGTATCCTCGCGTGTATCCTCGCGTGGATCCTCTGTATCTATTTTGGCTACTTTTTTCCTTTACAAAGTTCAAAAAACAAATTTTGCAACATCAACATGACATGCTCCTGAACTACTGTGCTTCGAATTTCCCCCAAGATGCTTCTCATATACAATCAAACTCCAGCTTTCCTCTGGGGACCCGGGAGTTTTTGTGGCTTTGGGGTCCTTGAAAAGAAATCCGGCTCGTGTGAAAGCCGCTCTGGTGGTGAAAGAGTTTCTCCGGTTGTTCCCTAGCAACTGGTCACAAGAGTAGAACTGCAATGCTGGAATGACTTCATACGGAGGGCCGGAGGAGAAAGCAGCAGAGATTTAAAAATTGATTATTGAATTTCATAAATGTTTGAATAGGATTAATGGCTGCTCCAGAGTCTAGGACTCAGATGAAATGGATGCAGTCACAGTGAAATATTGAACTGGGGCGTCGTTGGGAATCTGTGTTATTTTTCTCCCATTGTGAGACTCTGGGGGATTTCATTTGCAACTCTCCTCCTGCCTTTGGCTTCTATTTGTGTCAAGTTAATTGGACAGAAGAGGGGGGGGGGGGGGGGGGGGGGGGGGGGACGTTGCATTTTTGGATCATTTAGGCCACCAAGCAAGCCATTTGTCCCAGGAAGATTAAAGCACATCCCCAACCCCACTTTATCCACCCTACTCCTCACTCCTTGTTTTTCCGCTTTGAGCTCCCATGAATTGATCTTTATATGATGTTGCGTAACTTTGTGATGATTGCGCTGCACCTCTTTGAGGCCTTTGTTTGAGCGAGATGGAGCGGGTTTCATTTGGCTGGACAGTTGGCTTTGTTCCCGGGAAAGAACCTGCTACGATGAGGTTCAATGACAGAGCTGAGAGATCCCTTTGTGCTCCATGCTGGTCAGAGTCCACCGTGGAGTCCACACGGAGCCATTGTTGTTGTTACGGCCTGAGTGAAGTAGAAGCGGTGACTTTAAACCCAAGGTATCATGAGGAAAAGTCTTTATTAGAGTAACAATAAGAAGAGTTGTGTTGCTTTTACGCAAAGTATGTCAGTAATTATTCTCAAATATTATGTGCAACCAAAATAAACTAAATCAGTACTGTAGATTAGATTAGATTAGATTGGATTAGATTAGATATACTTTATTCACACCCCCATTGTGGGAAATTATTGTGTTTCGGCAGCTTACAACACGGGACAGGATAATACAATAATGTACTTAAAAAAAAAATCAGAAAAAAAAAATTATATATATATATATATATGTACATACATATGTATATAATAATGATAAAGGTAAAAATTAAAATTAAATTAAAAAAATATATTAAATGAAATACAATAAAATAAAATGAGATAGGATAAAATAAAAATAGATATAAAAATGAGATAAAATAGTAATAAAATTAAGATAAAATAGAACTAAAATGTGATAAAATGAAATAAAAGTAAGTAAATAAAATGAAATAAAATACATGTAAAAATAAGATAAAATAAAAATAAATATATATGAAAATAAGATAAAATAGAAATCAAATCAAGATAAAATTGAGTTAAAATAAGATACAATGTAATACAAATAAGATAAAATAAAATAAAAAACACAAAAACAAGATAAAATAAAATAAATAGGTATAAAAATGAGATGAAATAGAACTAAAAATAAGATAAAATAAAATATAGAAAATATTACAGATACACTATGTACACTTCTACACTTCTATCTTATGAACTGATAGTAAAGTAAGTTATTGCATGGATAAAATTGAACTAGGTTTTTATGAACACGCACACAGTATAAAAAAACACACTCAGAGCCATTCAAATATGGGATGTTTACAGTCAGTCTGTGGATGTGAATCATAAATCATGACCCAGGAAGACAGACATACAAAGGCACCAACTGTTAGTAAATATGTCTTGATTTAAAATGTCTCTTGCACTCCATTAATGCTGCAACTATCAGTGAATGACCAGTAGGTTTTAAAAATCAAGAAAACTAAAAAACTTACAAAAATACCCAAATTATAAATAAACGTTGGGACATATTACTGTTAATCTCCACATCTCTGGACTGGCGATCAATCACTTTGTAAAATCATGATGTTTAAACTCCTTGTACTGCAGTTTATAGTGTTATAAAGCTGCGTCTGTCTTCAGTCTATAAACTGAGATCGAACACATGACTTTCTCCTTATTGTTATTACTAATTGTGCAGCTGTTGGAGCTGCAGTGAGAGTGTTGCAGCTGTGTTTACTGCAGTGTACAGTGGTTGACTCTGAATGAGGTTGTGGTCAGAGTCGTGGTTGTCATGGTGCAACGCTGCGGTCACAATCTGTGTCAAGAGGCTGCCGTGTGTTTGCTTACACTGAGTGTGTAATTTGTGTATTTGTGTAAAAATCATGACTTGTCCTACTTTCCTTTGTTAAATAGGATTGGTTGGATTAGCGCTGAGCAGTATCGCAACCCCTACTTTGTTGAAACTCCAAACAGTTAAAGGAACAATGACACATTTAGACCACTGTTTCACTTACTCCCCTCCTCTCTCTGCTGCAGAGTTCATGGGTAATGTCTCATCCCAGATCTGTAACTTATTCCTGTGAAGCTGTTAATAGCTTTGACTTCTTGCCCTGTGTGACAGCGCTCTGGCATTATGGGGTGTGACTGAGCCTGCAAATATCATACAGTGCTAATTAGATCGCTGTGAGATCCTGTATTAGTGTGGCATGACTAATACCATGTGTGTGATGCTAATATGACACCAGACGTTCACACAAAACTTTTATGACATAACTGAGCTTGTTTTTACTCTCAGGGCATCAGGGCAGTGTTGTCTTCTTGCATTGAATTAGGTATTTGTAAATGTGCTGTGTAACTTTACTGGGAACAATGCTCCTCTCCCTTAATGCTGACCAAACGCTTCCTCCTTATTCTCCTGATAAATTATATCCTCTCATTTTCCTCACCTTTGAAAATCTATCCTGAAACTAAGGCACAAGCTGGTAACTCATATTGTTCTCCTTCTATTGAACCCTCCATTCTTCTTAATATCCTCATTCATTGAAAAATGAGAAGACAGAGAGAAGGTAGTGACATAAAAACTGAGAAATGACATTGCATTACAGTGATATCATCCTGTCTTTTCCACTGGAGGGTAGTGGAGGGGTGGGCGTTGTACTCCAGTGTCACGATCAGCCACGACATGGATTCTGCAACACATTCATCACCAGTTTAAACGCGTGTTTTGATAATTGTTCATACACATTTTGGTTTTAGTGCACCCATGACAGAGATTTACTTCCCCTACCACGTATCAGTCAAGTGTAGCGGGTCAGAACAGCAGCGTAGCAAAGTAATGTGTGACCGACAACAACGCAGAAGTGACCCTGGTCCTCTTTGGTCCTCTCTGTCCCTTGTTCTACTCTGACACATCAGAGCAGAGCCGTGCTAATCAAAGAGCACCGCCTCCTCCTTCTGTCAAAGCAGGTGATGTTTTTTTAATCGATGAAATTGAGTCGTGGCTCAGCAAGACAAACCTCCATGTTTGATGTCGGCAAAAAACAGCACGGCAGGGATTTGCATCTTTGTTACGACTGATCTACCTGCTTGAGAGTGTGTTTCAGCTGATGCCTCGGTTGCCTTCATGATAAGAGGAAGTGGATTGTGGGTGTTGTCTTGTGGTCAAAAGAGTGACTGTGACTGTGACTCCTGTCAAACGCTGCAAATATGTCCCTGGAGAGTTACTGTAGGGCGCGTATAGCAGATGTTTTTTGTGTGCCGTGTCTGGCGATGCACATGTGAGTTCTACAATAACATTTAGATCATGGCGTGAGGTCTACGTCAATTAGGGATGGTCAGTGATTAGCGAATATTCAAATATTCGTTCACTTAGTAACAATCAAGATTGAGAGATTATTCGAATAATCGTTGAACAGAAACCAAAGATTATCGAATAGTATTTTGGCTTGAAATGCCCCCTAACGTCAATGTCCCATTTATTATTTTCTCACTATGTATACAGTTAAAGGTGACATATCACGCTTTTTTCATCAATATATATTGGTCTAAGAGGTCCCCAAAACATGTCTTTAAAGTTTATGCTCAAAAAAACACTTTGAAATCAGATTTTGGCATGCCTGTAAAGCCCTCTTCTTCAGCCCTCCTCAGAACACTCTGTTTTCTCTCTGACCACGCCCCCTCAGGAAGTGGATGTGTCCTCGGCTCTCCAGCACGTTGATCTAATGTTTACATGTTGGCTGAAACACGGTTGCTCACAGATCACGTTACTTCAACCCTCTGAATCGGATCCAGAATCTGATCCTGACGGAGAGGCGCCTGCAGCAGGACCTTTCTGAACGATTGGTCACATCACATGTAGCTATGTGGCTATGCTAACTAGCGCTAGCACTTATCCATGATAAATAAAAATCATCCACTAGATCTTCAAATCTGCAGACGTGGGGAGTAAAACCGACCTCTGCCAGAAAGGCAGCGGGACCTTTCTGAAGGATTGGTCACAGATTTAGTGTTTCTTGTTGTTTTATTTGTCAGTATGTCGACCTGTGTCTTGGTACACAGCTACAGCTATGAACATGTAGCTATGTGGCTATGCTAACTAGCGCTAGCACTTTTCCATGACAAATAAAAATCATCCACTAGATCTTCAAATCTGCAGACGTGGGGAGTAAAAAAAAATGACCTTTGTGTTTATTAAGACAGCCTACAACTAGCATGCCTCCCTCCTAAGCTCCTTGTTAGCACACGTGTGCAGGGAATGAAAAACGGAGGGGGGATTCAGTATTATTTTATACAGTCTATGGGCTGAACAAGCTCCGAGCTCTGACTCCGTGACAGACCAGATATTGTTGTGACGTAACAAAAACACGGGAGTCTGAAACGGCTCGTTTCACACACATTTACAGAAAGGTAGAGAAATCAGAACAAGGGCAAAATGGATTTTTTTCATTCTCGGTGGGTTTGTAGACATGCCAGGGACACATATTTCAGGTGGAGAACTGTTAAAAAGTCGATTTTTGCATGATACGTCACCTTTAAGCAAACTCAGAACACTCAATTACACTTGTGCGTAAGCCTTCAGTTGTAAATTGTGTTCAGTGACAGCGGACGTAAATGATCGGATGAGATGATTGGCTCAAATGCCGATCAATTAAGAAACGTCCAGATCGGCTCTGATCCGATAGTTGAGATCGGAATCGGGACATCCCTAGTAGTAATGTGACACAACACAAAATGGTAAAATAAAACAGATGTCTAAAATATAAAAACAGGTACGTAGGAGGAAAACAAAAACGGATCGTATCACGGATCGGATCATTTTTCGGATCAGCAAAAAAAAAAAGAAAAAAAGACAAATATAACTTTGTCCTCCATTTATTTTTTAAAACACTTTTGCCCATTAAATAAAAATAACATTCAATTCAAAATGTACTGCATGTGCAAAGCACCCTATCTGTGGGCCCAGTCCTGCCTCACTGCATTTCATGGCATGGCAAGTGAAGGAGCAGAGGAACCTCAAAAGTTTCACTCCATTCTTCTTTCAATCGCTGATTTTCACCTCCCACTTTTCTTTGAGCTGCAAACTTGGAACACAGTTTTCATGCGCTCTAGGGTCCTACAGCTGGCAAAGTGCCAATATGTGAACTGCTCCAAAAACGAAAGTGAAACTTAAAATTGCATCGCAGCATTGGACTCTAAGTGACCCAGTAACAGCCTGTCTGCGTATCGTTGACATTGAGACAAGTCCTGGTAAACAAACGGTTACCGGACCAAAACACAGAGTCAAGGAATAATTGAAGCTCTCTCTTCGTTGTTCGTTTTTCAACTTTTTTTCATATCTGTTTAGTTCTCTTTGTATGTAGAGCCTGTCATGTCTTTTAATGACTCATTTGTTAGCCATTCACACCAAACTGGCTACAATTGCAGTGGTGTTTTTAGTTATTTTTGTTCCTGTCTGTGTCTGGAGATCCTGCGTGTATCCATGGTAACATTGTTTACATACCAGATCACCTGTTAGCTGCCCGTAGCATGTTGATGCTAAACGATGCTAGGCCTGATGTTCCCTGCGAGCTGAGGAGAAGGAGGCAAGGACGACGTGCTGGTTCTGAGGTGCAAGCTAAGAAAAGACGACATGGACCTGTCCTTCCACCCACCGTTATGGGGAATGTAAGATCTATCTACGATAAGGTGGATGAGCTAACCCAGCACCAGAGGAATACTGGCAGAGTAGCATCATGCTAACAGAGCTAACACCGGACACGAACGCCACATTGGAAGTATTAAACCTGCTGTGGGCGGACAGGATACAGGAGAGCAAGACTGAAAACACTGGGGAAGAAGGCCAGCTCAGTCCTGGACCCTGTGGAGGTGGTGGCTGACAGGAGGATTATGGCCAATCTGTTGTCGCTGATGAACATTTCTATTTTAGATATATATTCTGATAGATTAGATATATATTGACATAGTGGTCTAGACCTCCTATGTTTGTAAAAGCGTCTTGAGATAACGTTTGTTGTGATTTGGCGCTATACAAATAAAGATTGATTGATGATTGAGTGATAACAGTTCGGGGGCCACAAATAGGCGGCTGGATGCAGCCCGCGGGCCACCTATTGAGGGCCTCTGGTCTAGTGGGTGCGGGACTGAATTTCATACTGTGGCTCAAGCACATTCAGCATTCACTGTATTTCACAGGGAAACCAAAAGGCTCCCATACATGTGACATAACAGATGCAGGAGGTTTTTCAAGTTCCTCTGCTCCTTCACTTGCCATGACCACCGCTGCGCTTGATGAGTGAGTGGGGATTGAACATGTGGTCATCACGTGAACACTCGCAACTTTTTTTTTTTCTCATCAACCAATGCGCGGACCACATCCGTGCCGAACTATGGAGAGGCATCCTTACGGATCACGGGTCAACGATGATCCGTTGCACCACTAGTGAGAAGCTTCAACATCCCTAGTATTAATGTGACACAAGTGAAAATAGTAAAACAAAGTAGATGTCCAAAATTGAAGAACAGAAAAACTCAGATCACACAGATTCAGTAAGAAGCTTCAACATACTGAGAACTGAAGGAGCAGTGGTTTATAAAAAGGCTCTCTCTTGTCTTTGGCACAGACGTGAGTTGAGTACAGCATTGCAGGCTTGTTTGACTGATAAAGAAGGGTTCTAGCAGGTGAACATGTATTCACAAGCATGATCTTCTTCATTTGGTAAGACAGTAACATAAAACCGTCACTGTAAAAACAACAACAAAACAGTGATCTAATGTTTGATGGTATAGCTCTGCAGGAGAGGTTTGAGAGAAAGATGATAGCTTCTCTCATTCTCTCATGGAAACATTATTTTTGTAATCCCTGGCTGTGGTATGCGATGCATCGTGCAGCCATATGAGTGAGACAGTAAGCTGCAGCAGTAACTTCTTCTTCTCAACACATTCTTAACACTGTGAGACATATTTTGACATGCCTCGATGCTGACACCAAAGCTGACTTCTAATATAACATGATCTTTATATAAGAAGAGCTTTCTGAGAATTTGGCTGTCTCTTAAAGACACACACACTCACCTCCAAACTAACATCTGTGTAAGCCGTCTGCAGCGCTCATCAAAGCAGACAGGTTACAGAGGTCAGCATTCATTTACCGCTAAGTCAAATTAGCTTTCTCCTTGTGAAACATGCACATTCTCTGTTTCTTAAAGACCTACGTGTTAAGTCTCTATAGGGCGCTTCCAAGAAAGTTCCACTAAAACTCAATCTTTCTCTCCTCCTTGTGCAGCCTTGCATGAACCTAATTTGCATGCCTCAAGAGACCGAGTTCTTGAGGGTTTTATACTGGCAGGCAGCTCAAGTAGGTGCTGCTAAGCTCATTCACATGCCTGCCCTGATTCCTGTTCAGCCAGTCCCCTTGTCCACCAGCTGCATGGCCACGGTGGGAAATAAACAGCAGCTCCAAAGTGCCTTTAAATCTAGTCTTCGACTGCCCCACCAGCCACTCCAGCCACACAGCATCATTCAGAGGTGCAATTCTCCTTAATGAAGTCCTGAAGAGAAAGTTGTGGATGGCTGGGTTTTTTGTGGAGGCCTTCCTGTGGACAAAAAGAGGCCGGTGTTGTTGAACAGTGTGAAGTGTGATTGTTAGGGATGTAAGGATATATCGCAAGACGGTAAAAAATCGATACAAATAAGGGTGGATTAAAATTGATTCAACAAAATGTGTATCTGGATGTTATTTTTAAACAGTAGAAGGCGCCATCTGCATTTTACTCCGCTTGTTCAACATCATTAAGTCTCTTGCGCTGCTCTCTCTCATCACTCACTGAGTGGAGGTGTTTTAAGTTTAAAGCATGTTTCAGAATCAGCTGACTAAAGGTGTTGCACACAGCGGAGACGCTCAGCTGGGGTCTGCAGCTGAGTGACCGGTCTCCATGAGCGCTTTTTTTCTCCATCGCTGGACTGATTCTGACCCGGTTGCGCTCCCGGGTGACACCTTACTGCGTTTAAATGATTATTTTTCTCAATAAGAACGAGAAACTGGACAGTGTGAGTCTAAAATATGATTCTGTTCAGTTGTTCTGTTGCAGTAAATCCACATGTTGTAGTCTGAGTCTTCACTCTATGACCATGCGTCCACAGAGATTATTCATAAGCCTGCTCCTCACATATTCAGCATGTTAACAATATGATCCGTACCTCTTTAATACCGTCAGTAATATACACTGTGTCATCAAGGAAATTTGATTTAGGGATTTGGCATTATTTAAGACAAGATAAACTTTTACGTTTTTTATATGACTAATTGATAATTGATCGTTAACATTTCCAAAGACCGATCACAGAAAACACTTGAAATTTACATCTATTTATATTTAATACTTTCATTTGGGAATCAATCACTTCCCATTTCTCTATAATTGTTCTGAAATTTTCCAACAAGGTATTTTTGTATGGTGATTTTAGTTTTTTTGCAAGTTGTGGAAAAAAAGTGTGCTGTGGTTTTATTTGAGTTACAACACACCTTAAAAATGAAAAAGGATTACTTTGTTTACAAAGAAATATAAGAGAACAAATGAAGAGTTCATTTGCAAAAACAGTTAGTTTTTGGTAGGATCAATCAACTGAGGTTGGATGGCTTTGACAAAGTCAAAATGACTTTATTAATCAGAGATATCTTGAAAATGTAACTTTATTATGAATCTATAGAATCTATATGAATCTATTTTGCAAATGAACTCTTCAAATATATATTGCAACTGTCCGTATCTGAGAATTTAAATAAAATGATAGTAATTTAAATTTTGAGTTCAATCCAGTTTTCTTGAAAATCATTATAGCATCGTGAGTGAATCGTAGCATGATCCAAAAATTGGGATTCGAATGGAATGGTGGATTGAGTGTATCCTTACATCCCTTGTGATTGTTGTTGCTAGACTTAATTCAGTATTTGAGACAGTGAGGAAGAATGAGCAGGGCCATGTGCTCTGCTAGCTTAACACCAAGCCCTTAATGATAATAAGGGCTGCTAATTAGCTTTGTGTGGTACATGCCAGCTTCATTCAGTGGGCACATGGTTTAAACACAGATCGGTTAAGCTGTGTTGTTGTTTCTTTCATTAACAGTTTTAAAGTTTGACGCGCTGCTGTTGGAAATATGTGGAAATAGTTGGAGAACAGCATAAATCCTCCTTCTACTGCCCTGCTGTCTTTAATATGCAGGAGTGACTTTCTGCTTTATTCAGATGAATGTGTCGTTTTGGAAACAGGCTCTTTCACCCCGTCATTGAACCTCTTTTCTATCCTCCCATGCTGGGTCTTTGTAGCAGCGAGCACCCAGACCCTGACGTTTGACCAGAGCAGTCACAGATAGCACTGTGTAGCGGTTGCTCGTCACTGTGTGACCTTGTTGTAGTCCACAAAGCCTCCACCTGCTCTCTCACGCAGGCTAATGGATAAAAATACCCAACAGATCCCACACTCTCTGTCAATAGAGACTCAAGGACAGCTGCCTGGCCACCCTGTTAACACTGGGAATGTACAAACAAAGGCAAGGGAATACACACACACACACACACGATAACACAAACATAGACTGACGTGCACACACACACACACACACACACTGGCACTGGCACATCACACCACTGCCCCCTGAGGTGTATGACGAACACCGTGCACATTTGGAATAAACTGCCGTCGCTGCTGTTTTGTCTGCTCCAGGAGGGCCGGTGGTGGGGGTGGTGGTCGTCTTCAGTCCCACTTGGCACACTGACACAGACATGCTGCGGCGTTTGTGCTGAGATGACAATATAATGCAATATATTGCCATTAGCGGATACTGCACCGTAGGCAACATGACCTTCCAACCTTCAACACGGGCTGTCTGACTCCCGATGGTCTGTTTACCTCGTTACACGGCTCCAGGCTGTTTATCTCCTCACACAGCAGCTCTGTCCTCTTCATTATCCTCACACACTCACTTTTAACTTGTTATTCTGCAAATGATGCAGCCATATGCTTTTATTACAGCACCACACATCAATGAGAGTGACGCTTTTTTAATGCAATGCTGTTTTCCAAGTCCAAGCTGGAAAGTGTCCGTGCTGGAGTCCAGTTTTCTGGGAGTAGTGGATGCATGGGAGGTTTTTCCATGCAAGTGACATTTAGCAGTTTAGCTAATGAACCCTGTTTGACCTGAGGGGTGGTGTGCTTTGATAAATCCCAGCTGCAACCAACACTTGCATTTCTTGTAGGGATGGGCATTTCAAGCCAAAATACTATTCAATAATCATTGGCAGCCGCGTTAACCAGCAGCAGGATGAGTTGCTGCTAGTAGCGGGCGCTGACAGCGTCTGTCTCTACCTTCATGTCGGCGTTTCTGTAACGTGGCGTGGCATGTGTGTTTACATTTTACAGCCATGCTCAGTCTCTGGAAATCCGTGTGTAGTACTGTGAGATTCAGAAACAGTACAAATCACAACAACTGTCTGTTAACTCTTTTCAAACAACCCGAACTGGGTTGTATTTCCGGGCTGGTGCTCGGGCTGGTTCAGAGCTGGTTGAACCAACATAGCACCTGTTTGTTTTCCGCCTTCTCAAGCCCGTGGAAGAGGCATGTCATGACTATAGACTGTATAAAATATGGACGTAGTATCCGTGACGTCACCCATCTGTTCCTGAGAGCTGTTTGGAAGCCAATCGACGGCGGCAGCCATAATGGAAATGCGGAGCTCAACCAGGCAGAGTGTGACGTAGTGGGAGCCTCCTAGCCAATAGCTATGTGTTCCTGACTGGGAGTCACATCAGTCATGTCCTTATTTGGGCAAAACTGGTAATCTTAATATCTTCTGAACTGTCACATTAGAAAAAAAATCCTCCCCCGTACAGTGTGTGCCATTAGAGAGATTAGCTTCATAGGGCCAAGCCGTTTTTTGAACCAGGAAAGATCTTCTTTTTCCCGTTCATGTCTATGTGGTTTCCGGTGTTTCTGCAGCCAGCCTCAAGCGGATTCTCGATGTATTGCAGTTTATAGCACTTCCGCATTGGCTTCATCTTTTGAGACTGGAGGTTGCCGCTTGTTCTAGACCAGCAAAGAGTTGAAGCTGCTCTGGAACCGATTCAGTCACAGTTCGAAACATGACACAGTTCTCAATTGAGCGTTGGCTCTGAACCAGCGCTGAAACTGCCTTGGTCGAAAAGGGGTATCTGAGGTTTTCTTCTTCTTTTGCTATTGAATGCATTTAGCATTCTTCTTCTTCTGTTTGCTAATGCGGTTAGCAAACAGCTTTAAGACGCTCTGTAGCCACCTTCTGGCGGGAATACTGTATTACAACCAGGCACCGGTAGAAAGGATGAAAATTTGTATTTTTAAAATGAGAAAATATTCAAAGTAACTCATCTATTTTTACTAAGTGAACGAATATTCGAATATTGCAAAATCATTGCCCATCCCTAGTATCTTGTAGATTCATAGACTGACGTTTTAAATTCATCGCATTTTTCCAAAAACCACAAAATAAAAAAAGCAAAACGTCAGAAACACAAGCTCTAAAACATATAATTGGCGTTTCTAGCAGCCATGTCAGTGTAAAAATCTGAACATGTCATGCAGCCTCTGTTTCTTTGAAGCTTGGCAGTATCCCTGCAGGTCCCCACACATGCACATATGCATCTCACACAGTTGGCCCAGATGGCTCCTCCTCTTGGTATGCTTTATGGTACCTTCATAGGTTAGCGAGCAGCAGGGGGTTAGACTGAGACGGCCTCTTCCATGTGTCTGTTGGTGTGCAGACTGAGACGTTATCTAGCCGGTGTCATCTGAGGAATGCACGCCTCACCCCGACCTGACACACAAGACGGCCCCTCCGCTGTCACGGTAACAGGATCCAGGAATACCGACACGTCACTGAGTGAGGGGTCGCCGGTGTAGAAAAGCAGAGCTGGAAAAGGTCAAAACTTCAAAAGGGGAAGTGTTCTGGATCACGCCGTGGTGCGGAGCTGCATGAAAATGAATTCATAACCACATTTAAAACGAGTGGATTCCATTACACAAGGCTTAATTTGTTTACGTTTAAATATGTTGCTCCATTTTTTGATTACACTGAAAATAAGCTAATATAGAAAATCCAACGCCCACATGTTTTGCAGTTCAAACAGAAAGTATAATCCGGCTTCTTTAATCATGGTTATGTCACCCTAATGAGCTGCTTTTGCATCATGCATGAATCTCAACCTTGAAGCGGCCACAGCGAGGTTCGGAGGGTGAAGGTATGTGCAGTTTAAAGCTCACCCCGCAGTGACAAGTGAGCAATTGTTGTAGAAGTAGGTCGTCCTCGCTCCAGAATCGCGGGGGATTAATTTGTGCTTTTCACAGCTATTTTCTGAAACAGAACGACAACAAATCCTCCCCGCGCAAAGTGCCGTGATTAGAACGGCCATTCCTTCTTTGACTGCCAGGGATCAAGGTCGTAAGCATCTTAGTCGGGAAGGCTGTAATGAGCCGACTGGAAAGAGAGATGCAGCTTCTCCCCTGAATGCAGCGTCTTACAAACAAGAGGCTGGAATCACAAACTGCAGATTTAATTTGATGTTTAATTGTATTCAAGCATGATGCAAGATTTCCCCCAAGTTGTGTGACCTTAATCTGCACTTCCCTGTCCTGATCTGCTGTTTCCATCGAAAGTTTTAAATCTCAGAAGGATTGAAAAGTTGGCTGATGATGGTTAGTTCATCACATGTAATGGTTTGTCATATTTCAACCAGCAAATGACAGCCGCAGCGGACAGACGGAAGGGACACAATTGCCATTTTACCCAATTTGCTGGTGAGATGTGACTCAGTGTGAACATTCATCAGACAAGTTGCCTGCCAGTGCTGACAAAAGTACATATGCCTCACAGTCGGTGGCCTCCCTGGTGTCTTCTTCACTCTCTCTGCCTTTCTATTCGTCTGCCTGTTGGTCGGATAAGAATAAAGAGGAGTGGAAAGACACTTGTGGCGAGGGAAAACTAGACATGAGGACCATTTTCTTCTTTTGGACATTTTATATTTAGTGATAGGATTTTATCTGACTGAAGAAGTCCTAGATGAATTGTATTTGATGTGTAACTTTGATTTATACAGCTATGCAAGCTCTCTAACATGAAATCTAGACATGCTTGGAATCGCAACAGACTTCACTACTTGGTAATTTGCTTTTTATTGTAACGAAATAAAACGTACAGAAATTTCAGTCATAATTTTCTACTCCCTCTGTTTGTATCATAGCTGACTTAATATCTCCATAATTTGACTTTTAATGCACATTACAGGAAAATGAATCATCAATCAATCAATCAATCAATCAATCAGACTGTATTTGCAAAGCATTTTTCATGCAATGACATTGAAACACAAAGTGCCGTACATAAAAACAACTTAAATTAGAATGCATTAAAAATATTTAAAAAATAAAAAGACTCCCCCATCCTAATCCCAACCTCAGCCTGACCCCAAATCCATCCCCCAATCCTAAGGTTAAGAACACAATATATGAAACAATAATGATAAAAATAAAATAAATAAAAATTAAAAAATGAATGAACTAAGGAAACGCTTTCATGATATATTAATGAGGAAACACTGGAGATAAAATAAGATGTTAAAACTCAACACAGGAAATTAAGCTCACCAAAATAAAATGCTAAGATAATAAAACCCTGAAGGATTAAACCAGTAAAAGAAACGGAGACGCTATACTTAAAAAAATGACTACTATTTGAACTAAATAATAAATAATTAAAGTAAGGTGAAATAAAACTGTTGTAAGAATAAAACTCATTTAAAAGCAAGATTAAAAAGGTTGGTCTTAAGTTAGCTATACAAAGTGTTTGCTCTGTGCAGCCGTCAGATCTTCAGGGAGGGTGATGAAAAGCTGCTTCATTGTTCTAACTTTTAGTACATCATGCCAGCGGGACTCACAGAACCTGTGGCTGGTGCGTGTCACAGCATCTCAAGTTCAGAGTCTATCATCTTTGTTGCAGTCCGATGGTACTGGGCTTTCTCATATTTACACACAAGAACCATAAAGGTTGAAATGTTGCTCAATGTCAACACTTACTACTAAACTTTTCCCCGACTAAATGTGGGCAACGTTTCAAACTGTGAGGTAAAGGTGTGTTGGAGTAATCCCTGGATGAGACTGCAGGCTGCTCTGATCGGCTAGTTCAAAAAGTCAGGTGAGAATTAACGTAGGGAGACACGAGGCTTGTTCAGTCTATGGGGTCACTGATCGGGGAAGCTCCTTCAAAGAGGAGAAAAACAGAAACATCCTGCTCTGACCTCTGTCACTGAGGACTTTCTTGTTACCTTTCCAGTTAGCATTTAAATAGAGAAACACCGGTTCACTCATTACAACTATTTTAAAGCATTCAGCTCTCTGAAGAAAGGAGGTGCTAAAATGGTGCATATCAGATAGACACTGAAATTAGAGCTGGGCGATATTAAAAATGATATTAAGCAAAAAAAAATTCATATTGGTCGATATTGATAATTATCACGATAAAAATCTTATCATTGTTAATTTAAGATTAAAAGCAGATTTTTGCTCCTGAGTGAAAGTTGAGGACGGTTTGTTAACTTCTTGAATCCCTCATATCTGACCGTGCAAACAGGAAGCAGGTCTTCTGTGTAAGAGGAGGATTTTGTGAAGTTTTAGTTTGTAGATTCTTATTATCTCAGGTTGAGATAATTTGCATAATCTGATTTATTTACCCACATCCTGAAAGTATATTTAATTAAGTGTATTAAGGTAATAGTTAATGCAGAGTCCACACAGTGTCAGACTAACGGCTCTGCTTTGAGTTGGCTGGTGTTGAGTTTTCCTCTCTGTTGCTGTCGCTCGTTTCAGCTGCGTTTACATTCTGCTCCAAACGTCTTTAAGCCCCTCCTACCTCTTACCCTGCGACATGATTGGCTGTCTTCTTCGTCTGTTAGGTGGCAACTAGCGTTTAAGATGCATTAAAGCCCCCTCCCTTTCCAGTGGTTGGTGGTTTTAATTACAGGTTTAAATATATCACATTTTTATCAAACATTTATGTTTACATTGACAAAAATTTACCACGATAATTATCACTATTGAATTATCGCCCAGCCCTATCCGAAAATCAAGATTTTAAAAGACACCAGACTGCCATGAATAGAGATTTTGAGCTGTAGATCAGCAGACAGCTCAGAAACAAAATGTATAAATTCTACCAATATATGTAGCACCCATAATGCTTGGCTATATGAGGCTTTTGAGTCTGCAGAAGTCTTGAAAATGCCTCCCTTGTAGCCACAAAAACGTACAGTACATCAGCAAATAATAAAAAAAAACATTAAGGCAAAGGGCAGAGAAGAAGAGAAGGCAAAATCTTTATTAAACTGTGCACTTAGGTGAGAAAAATACTGTCCTTATTCCGCCTTTGTCTCGTATTGTAGTGTCCACAGCTCTGCATTGCAGTAGCAGGACCTTTCTTGCAGAGACAAACATCAACAGACCTCCATTGATGCTATGTGTTAAAGATAGAAGTCAACATGTCCTCCTGCCCTGACAGAGAGTAACAGGCATGAGATCAGGATAAGGATTACCTCGACAGCAGTCAGACAAGCGCCAGGCTTGCATGCACACATGCAGACGTCTGGAGATGCTAATGTTGTCAACAAGGGAGACAGGATCATTGATTTACTGAGCTGGATGACTCAGTGAGGGCAGAGCATCACTGAAACAGCCATCCAGTCGGCTTTTATGACTTTATAACACTTAATCGCTCATTCCAGCACCTTATACAAACATAACCTCATCATCTGCTGTTTGCTCCATCGCTCCCTTGACACACATTAACGAAGTGCTTTTTCTGCTTTGTGAGTTATTGCTCAGATTAATTGGTGCTGAATTCCTTTTGACATTTCTTGAACTGCTGCAGAAATATGCAGACAAGATAATGGCGGGTGAAATGCATTAATTGAATTAAAAGTAATCTTGATTTTTGATTCTAACTAAACTCGTGCAAGGTGTCAAAATATTGAAATCTTCGCTCATTCATCAGAAACAGTGGTGGTAGAGGTCATCAGAAAGGTCCTCCTCCTCCTCACCTGAGACTCCTTTGTTTGTCTCTCTCACAGTGTCCCATTGTACTTGAAAGGTTGCAGCCGCTCTCTTTGATGTTTGTCTGCAGCAGGGTGATAGATGCATGCGAAGGTCTGCTATCTGCTCTCAGCCACAGCCAAATGAATAAATGGATTGACCATTTGTGCCACAGTGAAAGGGCCAGAGCAGAGGGAGAGCATGCTATCTGGCAAACAGACGCTGTGGTGTGTTAGGAGATAAGAAGAGAAAAGGTGGTTTGTGACTGTAGTGCAGGGTGACCTCAAACTGGTGAATTGATTTGAACAAATACTGAATTACAGAATCTGTAATATTCTGATCATTGAAATACACGGTGTTCTTTAAATACAATAGAAACCCACGATCAGTTATTTCCACTCATTCATTGAATGTGTATTGATAATATCTTAACAAGTAGATAACATGCAGGGTAAAATGTGGTGAGAACACACTGGCTGTGGGAGGTTGTTGTCTGTATAATCTAAATCTAAACTCTAAATCATAATGTCAGCAGTGTAATCTACAAAAAACAGCATTATTAAAGTTGTAGAGATTTTAATGCTCCTGTGAGGAACTGTCGATCTGCAAGATTTTTGCGCCCCCTGTGGACAGAGCAGTCTTTGCCGATTCTGTCTTATATGTGCATTTAGTTTCTTCATGCAAAATCTCACCCTGCTTCAAATGTATCACTCATAGAGAGTCTTTGCCATTGAACATGTGAAAGGCTTTATAACAGTGTGCAATTAACCACTTGGTCTGACACCTACCCCCGTCATTAAATATCACAATAAGGAAACAGACGATCTTCTTGTTGACAGTCTAGTTAGCTTTTTGGGGTCATTAAGAGATGTAAGTATTCATTTCAGTCCATTTCACAACAGGCTAAAAACTCCTCACAGGAGAGCTTTAAAGATATAAAGTGTCTGAAAAAATGACATCAGATTAAAAGACAACAATTGTAGGAACTCCACTCAATTCAACTCAACTTTATTTATAAAGCACCTTTCATACGTACAAGCATGCAGCCTACAGTGCCTCATAAAAGAACAGAGACCAAAAACAACAGAAATGTTAAAATAATAATAGACATGATCATAAATAAAATATAAAAAAAAAAAAAAAATCAATACAGTAAATACAGTAAAATTATTAAAATAAGTAAGGGTAGAAATAAACATAAAAAAATATTTTAACTTAAAAAATATTGTATAGATACAAGGAATAAATAGATAATAATAATAATAATAATAATAATAATAATAATAATAATAATAATAAATATATAATAATAAATATATAATAATAATAATAATAATAATAATAATAATAATAATAGTCCAGGGATAAAAATAAATTACTCAAAATTAAAAGCCAGATTAAAAAGCTAAGAACTGTACTTCTGAGAAAAGGAACCTAAACGTTCTGACCTTTATAAGTACTTATTCCCTCAGACCCTGAACATTTGGAAGAGTTTGAATAATGTATTTGCTGTAAAAAAAAAAAAAAAAAAGTTTAAACTGGCAACTTTAGATCAGTTTGTTTTATACATTTACTAGATGAAATTTGATGAAAAACTTATCAATTTTAAATGTTTTCATTTTATCTATGACAGCATTCAATGTCATTTTGTACTGACTATGCCTTGTTGCCTTTGTTAAACCGTTTTTTTAAATTGCACGGATTATTAGATGGAGTATTTGAAGATCAAACATTAAAAAGACACAATTTTATGCACTTGACAGACCTTTCTGCACAGTTCTAAAGTTTGACTTTAAAGGTATTTACATCTATGTGGATTAGAGGCTGGACGTCTGCAGGTTTCTTAATGTTGTTGGACAAAACAAAGCATCTCAAAGTTGTCTCTGGCTCTAGAAAATTGAGAAAAGTAAATAAACTTCTTTAGCCCGATAAATCCATTTTAGATTCTGATATTTTTAGAACAAACACAACAATCGATTCACTTTCTTCCCTCGTCTCTCTTTCTGTTAAGCCGTGTTTGTTTTGACTGCATCCTGAAGCTCCTTTGTTTCCTCCTGCGTCTCAATGAAGACAATCAGCACAGGAAAAACATCACAACTTCCTTGACCCCTTTTTGCCCACTGAATGCTTTGCCACTCAACATGCTGGCACTGTGCCTAACACTGCACCCTCTCCCTCTGGGGCCTAACATAATAGGTGGAAAATGGAGGGATGTTTCGGTGTGTGTTTGCATGTGTTGCGGTTGTGTGTGTGTGTGTTTGGGCTACAAACAGGGGAGACAAGGCGTACTATTGTTTCATTTAAGAGAGGAAATGCCTCCACTCGTTTGGCTGCATTGCACTGCTCCCATCTGTCTGACACACTGAGGTGTTCAGTGATGACAGCGCTGCGCTGCATCCAGGAAACGACTGCAGGAGTTTACAGAGAGGTTGTATTGACGGTATGTATCTGGTATGAGAGGAATGCAGTCGGTAGTTTTCAGTAACTCTGAATGAACCATGAGCTTTTATCAAGAACAGCATCTTGGTATGTTTTTCCTTCCGCGGGGGCCACCTGTGTTCCTGGAAGGATTAGTCCAGAAAAGGAAGGAGGAGGGATTAGAGGGTGTTACTAGTGTTGCGTTCATGGGAGTCTGAGTCCACCCAAAAGCCCAAAAGCCAGCAGTAGAAAAATAAATAAAAAATGAGTGCGCTTTGTCTTTATTCAGCAGAAACAATGAGATGAATTCTGGCTGGATGCTGCCTTCATCAGCATGTCCTAGTTTCTGCCACTCATGTTCTGATCTCCTTCCTGTTTCTTGTCCACAAGAGGCTGTTCCTGCTCCCAGGCAGAGACGTGAAAGAAAATGAAGCAGGCATCACCTAGATGATCAAACACCCTCTGCTTTTGATCTCTGCACAAACTCAGCTGTTATAGTAACTTAAGTCCTTTATTTTTTGCATGTTTGAATGGCATGAACAGAAACGCTCAGAGACCCAGTTTTGAAACCGAGAGCTTTGTTGTGATTCGATGATTATGTCTCCCCTCACTGTGCACTTTGTGGTAACTTTGTTTGGCTCCAACCAAAAAGAGGGCAGACGGAGAAAAAGAAAAACTGACCAGAAAATGTAAGGCCCCAGGAGTGGAAAAGATGGGGTCCTGTACATTCCTTCCATACAGTCTATCTGAAATATTTGAGACCCAAGCCACAATTGATGGTTTTGCATATTTCTCCGTGTGAGGCTGCTGTTTGAGTGCTGCTGCTTTATTCACTGTGATGTCACGGGGGAGTAAATAAACTTGCAACACTGCCACCTAGTGGTGATCTTATCTGTGGATTGATGCTTTGTGTAAGAAGGGTGTTTCTTCCTTTGTTGGCCAACACAGCCAAAAACATATATCTGATGACACTTTCCTTTTTTTTTCTTTTGTTTTTTGCTCAAATTCTTTGAACAAATCCCCCAAAACACACGTCACACTGAGACATTGGTATGTGGTGAATTTTTCTTTTCATACATTTTGTCTTCATAGCCCAGGAGAGTTTTAGGGTGTGGTGGTGACATAAGACGGGATATTATAGGCTTAGGTGAAAATATTTTCTTTCTGGTGAGGTTGTCTCTCCCCTTCTTGTAACAAAACACAGTTTTTTTCACATAGCATTTTAGGCCTAAACTCTGTGATTGAGCTTTACAAAAAAAGCATTAAATTGAAAATATTTTAGTACTAGAGACAGACTATTAATCGGTCTGTGCATTCAGCATTTTTAAATAATCAGTGTCAGCCAATGCCATCATTCACAAGGCCAATTAAAGAAAGATAGATAAACAATAATATCTTCAGACGCTGCAGGCAGCATCGACAGTGTGGCTGCTTTTGAGCTGCTTAAGTCAGAATAAAAAATACATAATATATTCTGGGGGTGGAAATTCAGTACAGTATGCTCTTAAAACAGTATGTAAATATCAAAATATTAAAAAAAAGAAGGAATGAAATAAGATATAAATACGAATAAAATAAAACAAGATAAAATAAAATATATAAATACGAATAAAATTGAATAAAATAAGACATAAAATGAAATATATACATATGAATAAGATAAAATGAAATGCAATAAAATAAGATATAAATACAAATAAAATAAAATAAGATATAAATATGAATAAAATAAAAATAAAATAAAATAATTATATGTTCTTGAGCTCTTAATATAAATTATGTTATGATGTCTAGAAATGCAATTAAATATTACTCCTGACATAAATCAACCAAAGGTATAAGAATCCCTGAAAGAGTACTCAACACTAGTTAACATTGATTGCACTTAAAATAGACTCGTAAATCAGGGCCAGCCTTCTTAATGAGTCATTGATTAATCCAACAGTGACTTCTTCTGATCATTCAATGACCCTTTTGGGAGAAATAATATAAGAAACCATCAAGAATGCATAAAAAGTCTCACTCTTCTTGTTTCCTTCAGCACAACAGGCAGTCATGTTTGAAAAGTCAGAACCAGTGATCATCATTTACATTGAATGAAGCCTGCAGTTCCTCAGAACCCCAATAGGTGGCAGTAAGCACCTTAACATGGCCTCTGTGAAAGCATTGCACTGAGTCTGCCGTTTCAGTGACCACAGACACATTGTGCATAAGGATCTGGTTAGTGAGGATATCACAGTGTGATGTAACAGGGCCCGGCTGCCCTGAGGACGCTTTCTCTCTGTGTCCGCTTCATAAAGGCTGAACCCAAATAACAAAGGAGAGTTTAATTCAAGAGACCAACACCCAGTTACGTAACACAGTTTGGATGTCACTTAATAGTCTACAGCATTGTGTCACATAATAGTTCTTAACAGGTGGGGACCACAGATCTTTTTAATCAAGTGTGAACTTTTGTTCTTTAATGTTGAGCTAATAGGGGAGCTCTAATTTAGCATCCAGAGACTTGGGGCCTGCTGTGATTGTGGCTCTTTGTTGTCTCCTGACACCGTCTGAAGAAACCAAACCAGCTCAAAAAAAGTGTTATTTTACTTAGTGTGGTCAACATTTCATAAAATGTCAATAAGCTTATGATTGCTGCCCCCTGAAACACAACCCAGAGACAGGCCGGCCATCTGTGTGCTGTTCCTGTGTGTGTATGTGTCTGGCGGGGTCCTAACACAGGGTCTCTGTTGTTGCTCAGCTCTGCTGTCGCCACATCTACCTCCAGTTGCAGCCGACAAAGGCATCCCAGTAGCTGCGACCAGCAACACACAAACACACAGAAGTATACACACACACACACACACACACACACAGACACACAAAAAAAAATACACAGACAGATTCAGTGAGCCTCAGTGTGTCCCAGCAGACAGTGGAGGAGCTGTGCTGGCTGCCAGCTCGCAGAGAGGGCCACTTTGTTTCACCTCTGACTTGGATTCAGGCCAAACAATCTGAGAGTCGCTCACTGGGTCACTTGATGAAGTAATTGAATGGGGAGTTCATAGTTGTGCAGTGTACTTCCTTTATTTCTCTCTGCGAGGTGCTTTATTGCCCTCTACTCTGATAATGAGTCGCACAAATCAACCTTGTGGAGGTTTTCTGTGGGATGAGTAGTAGAGAGTTTGTCCTCTACTGCGGTGTGAGCGATCAGTATTTGAAGCATCACTGGGACTTTTGGCTATATTTGAATTCTTGAGTGTGTTTTTGTTGTCTTTTTTCTTGCATATTGATGGAGTATAGTAGTGTTCAAATCGTGTGTTAACTTTGGTGATCAAAAATGATTGGAATATTTTGGTAACTGACTTTTTCAGTGGCCAAACATTCCTTGCTTTTGCATTTCTTCTTGCTCTATATGCTGACCAGTTAGATGCAACTTTATCTGCCTGACATGTGATGGTGGACAGGTAGAGTCCAGTGGATTATTGGAGCTTGTAACTTAAAACAGCTGACTGCTGCTGCTAGAAAGAGAGCAGTAAGAGTGAATTATCACAGTAACGGTTATAGTTGCGGGCCCAATAACCAGAGCATCACTGAGTTGCCCTAAAACAGGGGTTCCCAAAGTGTGGGACACAAATGGGGGGTCCTGTGATGTCTTCCAGAATATATTTTTTTAAGTTATCTAGAAATAGTACATTTTACCTATTATGGTAAAAAATATTGACAACATTAGTCGCTAACCTTGAAATAAAACCTTGAAAGTAGAAAATGTAATGAGCTTTCTGCCTTTCTTTTTGCTGATAACTCCTAAGTTTAGGGTTAGTGAAAAGTTGATTATCAAAAGCATCAGCAGAAGCAGGTTAATTCATAACAGCACAGGAAACACAGCCATATGCTCATATAGGTAGGGTAACTTTCTGCAGACCAGCTAAATGAAGCCACATTAAATCACTTTGAGGGACAGTGGGGGTCGCGAGTCTTTGGCATCAGTATTTTGGGGGTCGCGGGCTGAAAAGTTTGGGAACCCCTGCTCTAAAATATCATAAAACTGAAAGAAGGTCATCATTTTCTGTTATTTTGTCTTCTCTCATACATTGTCTGTGTTAAAAACATGTACCTGTGAGGTCTAGCTCTTCTCTCCTGTATCTAACAACCCGTCTCCTCTGTTCCTCAGGACCTGGAAATCGTCTACTCATATCTCCACGGGATGGAGGCCTTATCCAACCTGCGAGAGCACCAGCTGAGGTGAGCGTCTGCACACATTCCTGGTTTTTAATTAACACAACCTCAAGCTTCTTCTCCCCGTCACGTGAATTGCAAATGCAAATTGAAACACAGTGTCATCTCCCCAGTGTGCGCTCTATAACGGCTTGAACATTAACACCAAGCCGCCAGCTGAACGGCGCTGTAGTCGTCTGGTTTTCTAATCCAGGAGCCACTTTGCCCTACGACTAATCACTGGAATTATTCTCTCTAGAAGGCAAATCTGGCTGCTAAAAGTCAAAGTGATTGAAATCTAGATTTCCATGTGACTGGCGTTTGTAAAAATACATTTACCTTTTTACTCTTAAAGATATAGAAACATACATGAGTACATTAATGACACAGAGCTCCTCAGGCTTATCACTTTCAGGGTCAAGTCTATGCAGATCCTGGTAAGGGTCCCAAATCTGGAAGCACCCTTAAAGCTGAGGTTGGTAATCAGATTTAGATACACTTTTTGTTATACTGGTTAAAATTATCTTTATGTCCTGATGGCAATCAATACATAATGTGTTCTTAAAAAAGAGCGAAGAAAAGCTGCTATCTACAGCCAGAGTAAACCTGGGAAAACACCAACCAATCACCGTTTTTGGGTTCCAAAATTTTAAACCATTCAAATCCCGTCTTGCCGTTCTGCCCGCCTCCTGCGCATACATTTCCCCGGCGTGCACTCCGAGTCCCTGTCCCCTGCTTCTGCTTCCCCTGACTCTATTTACTGACCCTCTCGCTCGACCTCGGGCCTGTCCCCTCTGACCTGATGAGGTGCTTGCTCAGGACCGTAGAGTCTAAAAAGCTCTCACCACGGGGGCTCTGACAAGCAGAAGAATGAATGACATTTAGTAAGTCCTACAGAAAATGTAGATGTACTGTAGCGTCTGTCCGGATGCTGTAGGGATGACAAGCTGATTGGTGAACACGTTGAGCTTTACTTACCGGTCACTGTCGGCCGTGATCACACCAACCAACAAAACAACAATCAATGTTTGAATGAATGAAAAACTTCTCCTCTTGTCTCTCCTCTCTCCCGCTCACACACTCTACACCTCTCTTAATGCCTTCACTGACTGTCAACACTGTAGGAATTAAGAACATCTACACTGAACACGTTTAACAAACAGTAGAGCTGTTACAGTATTATATATGTGTTATAACTTTTCTCCTGATATCGTGTCACCAGTACAACTGGATAATGCTAGCATGACAGTTGTGAGTACTAACAGCAGCCATGTTTGTTCGTGTTTTTAACTTTCACTATGATAATGTTTTGGTGAGGACCGGTTTTGAATCAGTCACGATCATATGGTCGCAAGTCAGCGGCACTCGTGCATGTGTCGTTTTGGAGGAGCTCCGAGGGGAAGAGGGGAGGGGTTAGACGGAGTCATGAGGAAAAGCTACATTCAAATTCATGCTAGTTTTCCGAGACTACCAACCCTAGCTTAAGCCTAGTTTGTACTTCTGCAACGAACCTACGTTGACACGGACGCTAGCACTACTTACTTGTGCGTCGATGTGCCCGATGTGACACGCAGCAATTCTCCGCCGAAACTCTTGAGGGCAGTGAGGTCTCTCTGATAGTTGGGTCGCCTGCTTCCAGCCCTGCTACGATCTCTGTTTACTTTTCCACAGCGGTTCAAAGCGTGATATGTTAATCATGTCACTGTTTATCATACAGACCTGATTACAGGATAGAATAGAGAGAAGACGGACAAGGAGATTAAATACACGGACGATGTGCATGTATTTCCTGGATGTGCTGTAAATGCGAGAAATACAATGCAGCCGAGTGGACCAATCACAGGTGTTGTGGTCTGTGTCGATTAGACACGTAGTTACATTGTGGAGGAGGTGCACGTCAGCTACGTGCGTAGGCCTCTGTGAAGGTACGGGAGCTACGCAGACCTGGCGTATGCTACGCCATCAATTTGACACAGAAGTATAAATCAGGCTTCAGATTCATTAGTGTGTTTTCTAAGGCGGCTCCGTCATTATCAAAGAATTAGACAAAGAACTTGACACATGCCCCTGGGTGCTGTTGAAAGGGGAAACTCCACCAATTTCACACATTGAGGTCTGATCACAAATATAGAGCAGTGATGTATCAGTGAAAAGAGTCATATAAATCTTGCAGTTCCAGAAAATGCTGCATGAAATCTGTTAAATTGCCTCCAGTGAAGTCGTTTTAGTAACTTTTGTGTTCTTGTTATGAGTCCAATGCAGTATGGGTTAAACTAATAAAGTGGACTAATAACTAATAAAGTGTAGTGTAGACTCAGTCCTGGCAGATGACTGTTCAACACAAGTCTGGTTCTGCTTAAGGATTCTGCCTGTTAAAAGGAAGGTTTTTTTGCCACTGTTGCCAAATATTGCCAAAGGATTGCTCATGGTGGGACATGATGTGGTCTAACAGCATCTGAAACCCCCTCTCAGATGATAGGATTTGGGGGCAGCTGTGTATGGAAATCCATCAGAAAGGTGGAACAGCATTCCTTTCTTTCTGTCTTTGAGATAAGGGACAAATTCCCACTTTTAACAGACTGTAAAATGTGTTACTTCCTCATTACAAGAGCTCTTCTTTGCACGTTTTCATGACAGTTTGATTGTTAATTTAATTTCTTTGGGGCTTTAAAAGCTGGAGCTGCAAAATAAGGAGTGAAGAATGTTGCCTTGATCTTCAGAGACCAAATGATTCATCACAATCTGAAAACCCACATAAATCATTTCAGCTCTCACATTTACAAGTCCAAATCTGACCTTGGACTTTCATTTAGGCAATAAAAAGCAGATTCATGGCGTCCATCTGGAGTATTTATTTCTGCTGAAGCAGACTTAATGATTGAGACTGAAAAAACAAAGTACACCCTCACTGAAAAATCACACACATGACCAAACTATCCCGACGTGAACATGCAGTTTGAGTTTCTCTTCATGCTCCTGCCTTTCACTCTCCTGTCACCACATCAGCTTTCCAGTCTTTTCTCCCTGGCGCAGGTTTCCCAAACACTGCGGGTCAGAAGTCTGTTCCCAGCATGCCTTGTGTGCATACATGTGGATTATGCTGGCGACTGAACAATGTAGCAGTGCACGATTCGCGAGCTGGAACATTCCACCGTGTGACCCCTCTGAGGCCTCCCACCCCACAGTAACCCTTCTCCCTCTTCCCTGTTTGGATCCTGAGGAATGTCCCCATGGTCCCACAGAGCAGCACAGCGCTGCGGCCAACTTTGGTTTTCCTAACTTAAAAAAAAAGAAAAAGAAAAAAGGAAAAACTCCCAGCCAGCCAGACATCCCACTAACTATGGGATTATGTTATAGTTCTTTGTTTCTGCACTTTTCATCCGGGAGGAATGTGTTGTTTTCCCTCAGTTCTTCTCTTTCACAGCCACTTGTTTTTTAAAGCCAGGATTGTTTTTTGGTCGTTGTGCAATTGGGGCTGCAGCAAGAAGGCCGCCCCCAGCTATTTTTGAAGCCTGTTGTGTTTTGATCAGCCACTGTTTACTATAGCTGCCTGTCTTATGTTGACGTGCACTCAGAGGCGCCTTCAGAAAGCCTGATGTGGAAGACTTTTTCACACTTTGTGTTTGGGGAGAAAAGGGGGGTTCCAAAATCAAAGATGTGTGATTTGAAAAACATGTCCCAAAATTTACCCTTATGAAGAAATGAGTGTAATGTGTAATGTCCTTAAAAAGCTTTAAAGTTGAATAGTCGACTACTACTTGAAGAAAAGAAAGCCCAGTGTTTTACTCATGTGGGAGCACAAAGAGAGGGTGTGCTTCATTAAGGAACTGCTGAATAATCAGCCTAATCAATCACCTGAACCCGTGCTTTGTGAACCTGGATTAATAACACTTCTTTTAGGAGCAGAGGGCTACCTATTACTTAAATTCCACATGTGATGCTACACCTTTATAAGTGCAAATTTTTTCATCTGTTCCTTTATTTTTTGTTTCTGTGAAACAATATGAAGAAAAATTGTTTTAAAATGTTCTGCCCAACCAAACCAAGGACAGATGTGCAGATCAAGCATAACTTCATCCCTGAATTATATAACGTCTTGTCTAGAGGGCAAAGATCTTTGGTTGCATAGTTAATAATAACAATAAACTTTATTTATGTAGCACTTTTCTCAACAAAGTTATAAAGTTCTTCACCACAAAAAAAGATCTGGTATTTATCCTCTGGCCTTTAAGGTTGGTCGATTCAAAAAATAATCCAGAGGAAAACAGACTCTGTGAGTTGTGTGATTTCATAGAGTGGAAACAGAGTCCCATTTTTTTGCACTGGACAAACTATGATGACCTCAGAGAGATTTTTTTCCCCCAGAAATTGCCTTTAAAAAGCCTGAAATAGGGGCGCAGGTAGCCTAGTGGTCTAAGCGCCCCACATACAGAGGCTACCGTCCTCGTCGCAGGGGTCGCCGGTTCGATTCCCGGCCAGTCGACCATCTCCTGCATGTCTTCCCCCGCTCTCTACTCCCCACATTTCCTGTCTCTCTTCAGCTGCACTATCAAATAAAGGCAAAAAGGCCAAAAATATAACTTAAAAAAGCCTGAAGTATTGTGGTGGACAGATGTGCAAACTCAACTAGAATGGATGTTTAATTCTGCTGTGTTTAAACTTGCAAATTCTGTCTCAAAAGCCTGGAAAACTCACTCCATCTCTCTCTTAACATGTGCAATACATTTTTATACCAAGCTTCTGAGTTCTAAATGTTGTTTTTTATTCACCTATGTTACTTCTGTGCACATTTCTTACGGTATCTCTGGTTTTGTAAATATACTGTAAATTTGCTTGTTTAGTTATGTACATAATTTTCATAAGATATGCTATTTTACTCTTTTTAATTGCTAATATTTTTTAAATAATTACTACTATATATGCTCTTGTTTACTCTACACTGCTTTGCACTGTCTTTTGCTGCTCTAACACTCTAAATTTCTCCATTGTTGGATGAAAAAAGGAATATCTTATCTTATCTTAAAAGAAGACAAAATAGTCTTTTTAAGAAGTGTGCAATTTTATTTTTATTTTATTCTGTTATAATTTGCTTCCTCATACCTTACAATGAATGACCGTGCTGGGCGCTCTGACCCTGGACTGCATGAGTTTATGGTGTCTTGTAATATGATCATATGCATGACACACTAATAAAATCAAAACTTCAAAACTTCAAACCTCTGTGATATTTCCTCCTGACATGTTCTGACCGTATCTCTTCTCTTCCCTGCAGGATAATGTGCGAGACGGTGCGCTATGAGAGACACGAGGCCAACGAAGTGCTCTACTAGTAAGTACCTTAAAGCCTGGGCCTGCATGGATGTGGTGACGGCTGTGTGTAAATAGATATTTATGAGGCTTGGTCAAATGCTTACATCTCTACCAACATAAAAACATATATAAACAATAAGAGGCAGTGAGTGTAACAATAATTCAGTGGTGTGTGGTCGAAGCCCACTCTGACCGGGGCCGTTACTCACAGTTATTGATGAGCGATGGCATGCCGGGTTCACACAGCGGAGCGACCTCAGTGCCTATAAATGAAAATAAATGTTCACGATGTACAGAAGCAGTCAGACGATGCCTTTATAGAGCTGTGTGTGTGTGACACAGAAACACACATAAACCCTGCTTCAGAACCACTTAAGACAGAGAACCAAGAAAGGGTTTCCACTTTGATTTCAGTTTGATTCAATAAGTCTTTTTGCACCAGAGTGACACAGGAAAACTGGAGCTGAAGCAATTCCTTCAAGAGGGAGAAAGCTGGCGAGTCACAAGTGGGTCTTTCTAAGATGCTTTCCCCTGAAAGTGGGAGCTGAGGAGGTTTAATATGATTGGAAAGCTGTATTGACAGCTACATGACAGCCTCTGCGTGTGTTTGGACCCCTCCTGAAAGGCTGCCACAACTGCACTGAGCAGAGATCACACACAGTGTTTGACTGCTGTCACATGTTGACGTCTCAAGAACACCCATGGTGAGAATTAAGACTGTTAATTAACTCTATCAGGCTCCGAAGGGGTTAGAGAGGGTGCATTGTCCCTTTTGCTGCCTCCTGATCCCCCGTGTGGGACTCTGTGTGTGTGTGTGTGTGTGTGTGTGTGTGTGTATATGTGTGTGTGAGTGCTGGGGGTGATGGGGAAAGAGTTAACACCTCATTAGGAGCCCACTCAGAGGTGTGGGAGCTGATTAAACAAAAGGAATGCAGATTAAGTCGTGGTCATATTATAGACTCCAGCTTCAGCAGGATTCCCTCGGGTGCCAACCACCAGTTACTGCACACTCACATGTGCGTAAACACACACACACACACACACACACACACACACACACACACACACACACACACACACACACACACACACACACACACACAAACACCAAGTCTGGTATTTAGCTTGTGAGCACACTGTTTTAGTCAAATCTTTTGTTAAAAAAGCTCACATACAGGAGAAGTAATTTGAATAATTTGTCCACATAAATGATTTCAGAGTTTCCCATAAACTGAGATAACTCACAGAGGATCAGTCACATAATGGATGTTACTACAGTCAACAAGCCAACCTTCTGTTGCCTCTCTTCTCCTCTGATTACTTTCTTCTTATGCCAGTATAGCGAGCTATACCATTGTGTTGTCAATCTTTAATCCAGTGATAAAGGAAAAATTTGGAAAAATCAGGACAACTAAATTGGCTTTACCAAACAACAAGTCCTGTGTGATTGGCTGTGTTGACTTAGTAAAGGCGGGATGGAGAGCTTAGGGTACTAAGAGTGTGAACAATCTAAAGCCTGGTTACATTGACTCTACACATGCCATGGTGAGATCTACCTACTTGTGCATTGGAGTGTCAGTGTAACTCTGCAATACTCCACCTTAATGCTAGTAGGCAGTGTGATCTGCTGGTTCTGCTACATTCTCTGCTTGTTGATGACTTAATCTGAACATATTACGTTGGAGTTGGAGCTGACACATTTTAAGAAGGATTTGATCATACTGCAGTTATTGGAAGAAGAATGGAGAAGCAACTGAATCAGTGCAGGATATGTTGTAAACGCAGGAAATTACAATGCTGCCCAGTGGACCAATCACAGGGCTTGCGGTCTGCGTAGTTTTGATGAATGGTTATTTTTATTTTAGGGCTTTTAAACCTTTATATTTATAGAGGAGAGGACAGTGGATAGCGTAGGAAACTGGGATAGAGTGGGGGAATGACATGTGGGAATGGAGCTGCAGGTTGGAATTGCACCCAGACCGCCCGCTACATGGGTGTGCAACTTAACCATTAGGCTAAGTCCACGCCCCGATGCATGGTTACATTTTTGAGGAGTTGCACGTCAGGCATTGTGCATAGACTCCGGCATAGGTACAGGGGTATGAACCTACGGCATATGCTACGGCGTAGATCGACTCAAGGTGTAGACCAAGCTTAAGACTGTTAAACTAACTCGGCTGTGTTTGTCCCACTACTTGGTAAAGGTGGCATGAAACAAGAAATTAAACACACTAACTATTGTCCAATCTAAAGAAGGTGTAAAAAGATGGAGATCATTTTTCCTGTCATTTGGGAGCTTCACAAACTAAAAGCTACTCACAAAGAGAGCAAGAAAGAAACTAATCAGAGAGAGGGAGCATGAAGGAGCTTTAATGAACAGGAGATTATTAGAATCAAAATGTTGTTTTTGAGTGATTGATGGGTTACATTGTAGTATTTTTACCTACTCTAATCAGGAATATGCAATGATCTGCATAACAGACTGGTGCATCTATTTCAGCATGGACAGAAACAAATCAATCACTTAACGGGTTCAATGCAGGGTGACCATGCATTCACTCGACTTCATGACCCGAGTAAAGGAGAGTAACAAAGTCTGCTCTTTTCTAAGTTACCCTCCGGGCTGCAGCATCAAAACACAGCAGGTTGTTGTCTTTGTGGTTTATTGGTTCATTTAATTTTACACAAGTGTCTAGTTTCTGTTTGTCCACATGTATTTCTCTCACTGTTTACCAGTGTACGTGTGTTTGCGTGCACGCATGTGTGAACCTATAAAAGCCTGCTGGGGTTCTCCCTGATAAGAGCCTGGTGTTAAACAGCAGCAGATCAGATTGACTTTCCTCCTCCCTGAGATCTTTATCAACCCTCTCTTGTGAAAATACAAGCTCTTAACAGTCTGTCTTCATTTCCTGCTCTGTTTATAACAACGGCAATAATCTGCCGGGAAACTACGGCTCTAAAAGTCAATGGGGGAATTTAATTGTGATAGTGACTCAATTAGGTTGTAAAAATGGTATGGCCTTCACATCGAGACATATTTTACACAGCTGTAAAGAGAGTTCAGCGCTTTAAAAGGGAAAATCCACCCTCAAGTGAAACATACTTCTGTGGATGCTACTATTACTTTAGTCTGAAATCACCTTCATAAGCAGGCTGACAAATCCAAATAATGGTCTGGTTTGAGTTTGAGTTACTGTGTACAAAAACTGGATAGAGCTCTTTCAAACACTAAAACATTTCAGTCCACATTAGCATTTATAGTTGACATTCCTTGTCACAGTATAACTCCAGTCTCTGCTTTACTTGGTCCTGAAAAGATGCAGCATGATTCACTCCCTAACTGTAACCTAAATTACACAACTTCTTCCAATCTGACAACTTAATAGCTAACCTTTCCCTCCGCTCGGCTCCCGTCTACTGTCACTTTCTGCTACTCGCTCTCTTTCTCTTGCTATGCCCACAGAATACTCAGCAGGCAGTCTGTAGTGTGATCATGACACCAGTAAGTCTCGTCACATTGGAGGCTCACGTTGCCCGGAATGTACACCAAAGTGATACCCCCAAAATAGCTGTGCTCTCCTCAAAAACGGAATATTGTAGTAGAAACCAAAAAAAAAGAAACCAAGTAGAGTCAAGGTGAGATGAGCTGTGATGGGGTGAGTTGCAAAATACATTTTGGAAAGGAAGAGTTCAAAGGTGAGGTGTTATTTTTGCGATGGGGGCTCAGCAAGAACACAGTTTCAGTCCATAAAAGTTTAAAAAATATATTATTCTGATTTCCTGAAGCAGTCATTCTAAATGATTTTCTTGTCCATTCAGCAGTCCACAACCCAAAGATATACAGTGAACTCTCACATAAAGAGACAGAAAAGCCTTAAAGGGATATTTCAATTTTTTTAAAGTGAGGTTGTATGAGTTTTATTTTTTTGTACTATTTTCAGACACTACACAGACATGCTCCTCCGCCTGCAGAGCACTGATCAGCTGTTCTGGTCTGCAGCTTCAAAGTGACAGAACTACAACTAAATTTAATAATGAGTGATTCTGACCGCGCCAATGTCATGCCATTTACTTCGGACACATATAGAAGACTTTATGAGCAGGAGCTTACAGAGGAAAATGTGATTCAATGCACCGGAGGAAAAAATAAAGAAACTTCTGAGCTAAACTGGAGAGCAGGGGAGATCCAGAGTTACCTGGTGGTGCAGTCTTAACTGCTAGTTAATGCCTGCATACCGAGAAAACTACTTAACAGAGTTAACAGCAGTGCCTCTGGACCTTTTTGGAATTAAGATAAACCAGCCGATCAAACAGGGCTGCAGTCTGCGACACTCACCAACCAGAGTCCACAATTACTACTGACATAAAACTCAAACAACCCCACTTAAAAAAAAGTGAAATATCCCTTTAAATCCTTTAACTGAGCAGCCGTAGGCCTAACTGGTTTTCCCTGTTGATGTCAAGCAACTAAAAGGTGATTCATCTAATTTTAATCTTTTCATTTAATTGGAGATTTTCAATCTTTAGTAAAAGCCTGGCAGATTGTGTGTCTCAATTTGAACACATGGAAAAAAGACAACCTTTATTTGCCAAGGTATGAATGTGTGCTGTTTTTGATTCACATGAACCAGAGCAAAGCGTTCCTGTTTGTAAGCCACATTTCTTCTGATCATTTCTGGATAATGACACGCCAAAGAAACATTTTACATAGAAGTCGATCCTGGCAAACATATTTACGAGGTTCTCTCTTCCTTCCAACACATGTAATGTTGCCTGAAACTACTCAGATCCACACTAAATGACCTAGTTAATGACCCGCACACTCAGAATCTCACTCTGCCGATCTCGAACAGTTGGCAGTCCTGGAGTAATGATAGGAGGATAAGGGTAATGGTTAGAAAAGTACTCATCTTTCCTGCCTGGAGCTCTAGATTGCTAGAGTGCTAACACTTCATGCATGGGCACACACACTCAAACACACACACAGAGACATAGTCACACACACAGTCACACTTGATATCTCATGAAAACATCCCATACTGTGAGAGGCTGAACCTCTCAGGATTTACCACCCAGAGATTATAGAGCTAAAGCCCTCCTGAGATGGAGGCTGACCCGGCACATTTTACACTGACTGCTGGAGAGGGTTCGTAGCTTCTGGTTACTCTTTAACCTTTTACATGTCAGCTCTTTCAATGCAACGCTTGAACTTTGACCTTCATTGGATGGCTGTGGTCCAACTGAGAACTCTTTACTCATAAATGAGTTTATAATGCACAGGTGTTTTTCTTCATTATTGAAAGTGGAGCATTAGCTTGTTTGGAAGTCTTGTGAACAGTGAATTAGAGACATGGTGAGTCAAAACTGTATCCAATAAAAATAGAGGATATATTTGAAATGTTAAAATATTTCAGTAAATATTCTGAAAATCATTTCAAAACAAAGTTGCTGAAATGTGATGGGACTCACTTTCTTTTTCTTTTTTTCACTTTCTTTTTATTGATTTTTAGGCATAGATAAGACAAAAAGAACCAAGGCAAACACTAAGGTCATAATGGAAATAAATAAGCAAATAAGAATAAAAGAAAGATGCTGGACTCACTTTCTTTTACATAAATACATTTTTACCATTTTTTTAGTTTAAATTTTTTGGTTTTTGTACTTTTGAATTGATGACGGTACTTAGAGATCTGGAGATTTGCTTTTTCTTTCATTTCTTTCAACGATATTGACAACTTAAATAATTTGGTTGACAACTGGTTCATTCATTGGTAGTAAGTTGCAGCCCTATATTTATCTAATAGTTATTTATTTTCTAATAGATTTTTTAAGTACTCTCAGTAATGCATTTAAGTTCCAAAATTAGTGCATTGTTATTATTATTTTTTTGTGATCAAATGTTTATTATCATATATGCAGTTACATACAGACATATCAGCAAGTGTCATAGAGAATACAAAATAATAGTAACAATAAAAAAACAGCAAACTAAATATAAACTAGTCAAAGGTTGTTGTGTATGCTGTGGTAATGTATTGAAGTGATGTGGATGTAGTGGTGGGTGTATGTGGGTAAGAGAGAGTGGGTGGGGTGTTTGCTCAATGCAGCAAGTTCTAAAGATCGTCCAGTGTTACAGACCATAGCTGAGTCATGTCCTCTTTTGCTCCATGGATGCGAGCTGTGGAAACTTCCAGATACACAACATCAATAAACCTAAGCAACCATTGTTTCAGGTGAGCAGTAGTTGGTGTTTCCCTCTAATGGCAACCTTCTTCTAAGCCAGCTAAAAACACACATGCTTCTGAGCTCTATGAAGCTGCAGCTGATGCAAGTCATTTAAAATCAAGAGGGAAGGAGACAAAGGGATAGGCATGTTTAACAACCAGGACAAATTTGCATTAACCATTTTTACTTTTTAAATTTCATGCTATTTTCTCCTTTCATTGAAATTAAGCCACCACAGTGTCTTCCTGCTTCCTGTCATGAAGGAAAATAGCAACACCACAGCGCTTTTGAACGCCATCTTTCACTTTTAAATCAAGAGTGATCATTAAATCATTAAATGGAATCAAAATATCACTAAAGTACTTTGAGTTTGAGTGACCCACCAGCTAAGCAGAGGGGTGTTCCTAAGCAGAGTGATGTCAGTGGGCGACCACATGACAAAAGCCAAAGTTTGAATGTGTCACGGTGTTATCCTTTAAAAAGATAGAGGTATCACTTCAAAGAGTAAGAGCTTTGAAGCTGTCCCCTGCCTCAACCTCATGGTGTCAGACCTCACTGATGAAGCAGAGCAGCATTTATTTGAATAATAAATCTGAAAGTCAGGGTCACAAAGTCAATTCACTGCATCCATCTGATTCCCACTTATAATGAAGTCTCGTTGGAGGAATTTAAATGTTAAACTTGCCTTATTTAAACTCTAGTGGAATGCTTTGAAATGTACCTTTAGTGTGTTTCAAGACAAAGAAGCAGCTTGATGTTCTGATTGCATAATATCTACTATTTTTCTTCATTGTTTGATAACCACTGGAGGTCAATACCCCCGTCCATCCTGTGTTTGTTGACTTTGTTGTCATGAAAACTAATATTTTACACACCCTCTGTGACTGCAGCCCCACCTCAACCTCACACTCAGAGTGAAAAATCTGAACAGAGGAAGAAGAAATTGCCTCTTTAACTGCTGATGACATGGTCAGTGTCAAACAGCTGGAGTGAGTTGCCTTAGAGATAATAATAATAAAAATAATCTCACAGCTCTTACTGCAAGAATCAGGCGTGGCAACCAATCTCAAATTGGCCACCAAGCGCAAAAAAAAGGCCAAAAGTCTCTCGTGACGGTACTAAAGAAAACATTTCACAATCTTTGATATTTGAATCCCTCGTTGAAGTGCAGAGTGAGTGACGCTCCTGTGCAGCTGTTGGAAAGTTGTTTGCTTCATTCAGCACCCTGTGATGACATCAAGCTTCTTGAGACGGCACTGAAGAACTCTTCACATCCCAAAGACCAGCTGCTTTATATAATAGTGAATCTCAGAAATGGAGACCTTTATCATATGACAAATATCAGGCAGCTTCTAGGACTGGTTAAAAAGGTGTAGCAATGAAAAATGATGTCATTAGAAAGATGTCATATGAAGAAGACAGACAGTTTTTGGACCTGGTGGTAGTATGATGCAAACTTGGCCAAAGCTGTTGAATAAAAGTGACAGTAAAACCATAGAATGTATAAATAATGGCCGTTGTAGCCCTGACGTGACCCATCTGTTCCTGAGCGCTGTTTTGAAGCCAATCATCAGCGGGAGCCATATTGGAAATGCTGAACTCAACCAAACTTAGTGTGAGGTAAAGAGGTGGGCTTTGAGCCTCCTCGCCAGCAACTACAGTGTTCCCACCTGTCAGTCAAGTCAGTCAAGTCAGTCATGTCCTTAAATTGGAACGCAAGCTAGGCTACCGTTTCTGCAGAAGGGGTCATTTCTGCCATGTAATTTAGCTGATTTTGAAAGATTCCAACCCGAGCACTCACTTCGGTTTACGCTATACTTGTTTTTTTTTTCAGCACTTTACTTTGCCAGAAAACCAGTTTGTTTTTGCACTATTTGCAGACACAATGCGCTGCAGGCGGAAGAGTACGTCTGTGTTGCGGACGCAAATAGTGCAAAAATGAACAGGCTTTCTGGCACCTAAACCGAAGTGAGTGCTCGGGTTGGAATCTTTCAAAATGAGCTAAATTACATGGCAGAAATGACCCCATCTGCAGAAACGGTAGCCTAGCTTGCGTTCCATTTCTCCCTGCAGTTTCTCATTACAGGGGATGAGCTGAGCAGCATCCGTGGTGGCTAGTACAATTACTAGTGATTTACAACTCATACAACCCCACTTCAAAAACACTGAAATATCCCTTTAACATCTTCTGAACCCCCCGTACTGTGTGCCGATAGAGAAATTAGCTATTCAGACATTTTTTGGCGGCAGCAGAAGCTCAGTCCATAGGGACTTGGCTTGGGAACCGAAGGGTCGCCAGTTCGAGTCCCAATATGGACAAAGTTTGGTAAGTGGACTGGTGGCTGGAGAGGTGCTGGTTCACTTGCCTGGGCACTGGTGAGGTGCCCTTGAGCAAGGCACCGAACCCCAAACTGCTCGGGGTGCGCTGGTTGATGGCAGCACATCCTCACTCTGACATCTCTCCTTAGCATGTTCACTACATGTGTGTGCATGATTGTATGTATACTCTGTGTGTAGCATGTTCAAAAAATAGCACGAGTGAAAAATTAAATATCCCCCCCCTGGGGATTAATAAAGTGCCTTTCTTTCTCTTTCTTTCTATAAACCGTTTTTTTGTACCAGGCTGTAAACATGTTTATTTCTGATCTAAATATCGTCTTTTTGTAATGTTGTAATGAATGTAGGGAGTACAAAAAGTTAAGTATTTTGGAAGAGTAGGTGCGTAATCTGCTGTATTAGAAATCTGTCATCATGATCTAACTGTGCCAATCCTAAATATGAACCAGTAAACTCTCAGTCCTCTCCCACCCTCCCCTCCTGATCTATATTTGGTCTTTTGAACTATTGCAAAACTGTTCTGGATGTTTTGTTGTGTAACGTCACCCAACATGGTGCTGCTCACAGTCCCTGGAGGTCTTCATGGTGAAACATCTCTACAGTAGCTTTCAGTGGTCTTGGTTTAGATTGGACTGCAGAATATGCATGGCAGACACACCCCTCTTATTTGAAACTCAACAACCCAATCACTCCAAATCCTGTGCACACATTTTTTGTATCCTGTTCAAAATATCACTACGTTTCTGAGCCTTCGAAGCAGTCTTTCAACCAGCGTGCGGCTCAGTTTCAAATCCTTTAAACTGCATTTCATTTTAAAATAGAACTCTTGATTTTGTAAAAGTAGATCCTCATCGCCGGAAAGTATTGATGCTACATTCACCCTCATTTTACCCTCTTTCACCCCCTCCAAAGCACTCAGATAACCCGAATCCACGCTGTTAAACACTCTCCCTGGGGGGTTTTGGTGGATGATGTTTAGCGTTAGACGAGTGCTTCCAATACGCATGACCCAGTTCAGTCAAGCTGTCTTGGCGCATAAGAGACTCCTATCTCCTGCTTTTTGGGGTGTTGTATCTTCTCCTCCTTCTCTTCCTCCTCCTCATCATTAGCCGTAAGAGGTGCTCCCCTCGCTCGGTGCATGTGCGTGCCAGCAATTAATAATTTAGCATTTCGTTTGTGTCATCTCTGAATGTGTGGAAGAGCCATGAGAGGATGGAAGGAGCTCAGAGGGAGGCGTGCGGAGATCAGTCGGAGGAATAGGAGAAGGAGAGCGGATGCTGATGAAGATTTTGCTCTGTGTCAGTAGGGTGTGCTGCTGTCTACAGCCTCATTAGATCTGCAAGGAAAGTGTGGAGAGGAGGAGGAGGAGGAGGAGGGGTGAGACTTTGTTCTCAGTGATTAGGGGAAAAAACTCGGTCAGCACAGTGATGCAGGGTGTGAGTGTTGGTGTCGGTGTGAGGGCAGGTATAATAAGAGCATCCATCCTTTACCTCTCTGTAAGCAAAAACCAGTCCCAGCATGCTCATACATGACCGGTCAGTCGTTTAGTTTATCTGTCCCGCCTGGTTTCACTTAAAGAGTCTCTGAAATCAGACAACGCTCTACCTTTGTGACACCAGCACACCTTCAAGCTCAGGTTTTGATTCGTGCTTGATGAGCAGCCTGCGCTCTCTTTCTGCCACGAGGTGTTTCAAAGAGCATGCAGATGAACTGACAGGTGGAGGATTCACACAAAGAAACATCCCTTCCAATGTTCTGAGAGGCTGATGCTGTGTGATAATTACAGGTTGTCTGTACCCTCAGGTGGAAAACTGATGCTAACTCACTATAAATAATTAGATATCTCATTTGTTGAGGCTTTATTAAATCATGTAACGACTCTTCCTCTAACATTTGAAAATATGTTGTTTATTATAGTTGGGTAAGAAGATTCAGTGATCGGCTGCAACTAACATTTACTCTAATTGTTGATCAATGTGAATTTTTTCATAACACTGCAGTTTTGAAGATATTAAGAGTACATGTTTTCCATAATGAGGCACAGCTGACTTGATTGACAGGCGGGAACACTGTTGGGGAGGAGGCTCAAAGCCCGCCTCTTCATCTTACACTAGCTCGACAGAAGTTAGGTTGAGTTCAACATATCCAATATGGCTCCAGCAGACGATTGGCTTCAAAACAGCGATGACTATGATCTATGATCAGAACTGATACTCTCATAACTGCATACAGACATTCATAAACCCCCTTCATAAATCTCTCTTCTCCCTCATGAACAAATCTTATTTCTCTTCTTGTCTTTATCTTTTCTTTTTTCCTCCTTTCTCTCCTGACAATTGAATTTAGTTCTTCTTCTTCTTCTTCTTCTTCTTCTTCTTCTTCTTCTTCTTCTTCTTCTTCTTCTTCTTCTTCTTCTTCTTCTTCTTCTTCTTCTTCTTCTTCTTCTTCTTCTTCTTCTTCTTCTTCTTCTTCTTCTTCTTCTTCTTCTTCTTCTTCTTCTTCTTCTTCTTCTTCTTCTTCTTCTTCTTCTTCTTCTTCTTCTTCTCCTTCTCCTTCTCCTTCTCCTTCTCCTTCTCCTTCTCCTGATAACTTTCATTGATTACTGTTCTCCAACACTCCTTTTTCTTTTTTTAATTCCTTTTATTGTCTTGCACTTGTAAAAAAAAAAAAAAAGAATCATCAGAAGAAAACCAAAATAGTTTTTGCTCCCTGGCATGATTATTTTTGTCCTCCTGTGAAGTAACATCTCATATCACGTGACCTGACTCAGGTTTTGTGACATGAGTTTAGTTCCTCATGTTGTTTTCTAATTCCTCTTTACTGTCAGAAAGCTCACAGGTGGAAAAACTAACACACTGCTGCTTCATTTAACTCTAGTAAATAAATAAAGACCTCAAGCAGTCTTCTATCAAACAAAGTCCAGGTAAACACGAGGCTCAAACTGGAGCAGTGTCTCTGTGATGTTTGATCTGACCTACACAAGCACTGCATATGTTGTACTTGTCCTTTAAGCCCTCTCTCACCAGATGCATATAAATGAAATCATGCATTATGTTTTTGATCCGTCTCCAAAGCATTTATTTACATTCTGGATGCTTTAACATACACGGCCTCTTAGATAATCCTGCATACGGAGCATATAAAAGATTCAGAGCATCTCAGCCTGGTGAGATTATCGTGCTGCAATCCCTCTGATAGCCATGAAAGTCCTCAGATAAGCTAGATGAGAAACCCAACTGATGCATTAAAACACACTGTTGTTCGCCATGTTTAATACACTGACAGCCTGCATTAAGATTCAGCACTTCATATGTAGTGAGTTGTTAAAGTGAGGGCAGACTCTCCTCAGAGAAGGTTCGATGTGTTCTTAGCCTCCGGTTCTCTTGTAATGCCACAAATTACATCAAACTAAAAATGAAATGTCTAAAAGTGCCGTGTAAGTCTGGTGGAAGTGTGTATGTGTGTGTAGTTGTGCGTGAGTGTGTGTGTGTGTGTGTGTTTAGCAGTTATGTTGTAAGAACTTGACAGCCAGCAGCATCATCCAGAGGTCAGCCAGAGTTTACATCGTCTGCGATGCCCAATTTCCTCGTCTGTGAGTTTCAGCAAGGCCACGGGTGTGGGTGGATGAGAGATGATTCCTCGGTTCATTCATAGTTCTCCTCGTCTCTCTCCACTCTCTTGTTTTCCTCCTTTTCACTCTCTTTTTTTTCGAACTAGTGATCTTTATTTGGCACAAGGAGCAGTGTCAGTTTGCTGATGCATTAAGTCGCCTCACCAAAAACAGAAAATGACAAAGCAAATATCAAGATTAAAGAAAAAAGACGATGTTCAGTATTGAGTTATCATGCCTTCATTGAAAATGAGGACACCTTAAAGGCTGATATCTAGCCAATTTCCCTTTCTCCTCCTAAATAAACAAATGAATGAGACACTTATTTTCTCTATTTCCACTGTATTCTCTAATCATCCTTTTTTCTGTCTTCCAGTCCTGACGACATCGGGAGCTGCTGGTACATCCTGCTGTCTGGCTCAGTCTTCATCAAGGAATCAATGTTCCTGCCCAGAAGCAGGTAAGATAAGGTCATCCGCCGGTTTGGTTCGGGGTGCGGTTTCAACTCTTGACTCTGAAACTTCCAAAGAGCAGCTTCCTCGTCCTCGTCCTCCTCTTCAAAGCTAACTGAGGAACATGAAAAACTAATCCTGGGGACATCGCTTGAGCTCAGTTAGACACAGAGGCAAAGACCTCACCTCATAAGCTCTGGGTTTACCTCCAACCCTTGGCCATTTGGTGCATGTCATCACAGGTCTTACTTCCTGCCTCTTATCAGCTGCATAGTGAGAAAGAAGAAGGCTGATTTATTATCTGTGAATACATCAAGTTAATCCTGGACTGGAAAAAGAGAAACATCAGCTCTAATTTAAACATTCTGAACCTGCTGATAGACTTATCAAAAGGAGTCAAAAAAAAGTGTTTTGTGTCAACTTTTATGTCCAAAGGTAACAGACCAAACAAAATACACATGTGTTCACATCTTCAATATTTAACAGCAAACTGGTACACATGATTCCAGTTTCCTCATCTTGCTGGCATAATCCTAACACACATGATATCCCAGTTTGTCCAGTACACAGTATATTTGCTTCTCTCAGCTAATAGATGACTGCAGGAGATTGTGCGATGCATTTCACTGCGAGGAACCAGAAATTCCATCAGCATTACTTTCCCACGATTCTGGAGAAACAAAGACATCCACAGTGTCTGATTGCTGTGACTTTCCACGGAGAAGTCCTGAATGAATGGAGATAAAGGAACAACATAGCATGGCATGTGCAGCCGTATAGCTAAAGCGATGCACAGAAGATCTCAAAGAAAAACAGACTTTCTTTGCAGAAATATTCTGAATGTGTGTAACACTAGTCCCAAAGTGATCTCTGCAATCCTGCAAATTCTCAGCACTTCACTCTTTGTAGTGCAAACAACTTCCCTGCTGCTCTGCAAATGAGTGAAAACAGTTATATGACAAGGAGTCACTGCACATTTATAGATATTGTGTTTAAAGTGAATTAACTTCACATTATTAAATAAACAGAGCAAAGAGGATGTGAGCCAGTTCAACAGAAGAGATGCTTGATGCTAAATACTGAATGTCAAATAAGGGGTTATGTAAGGTTAGCAGGTTTTAGTAGCGTCCAGTAACCTAAAGTTTCTCTCGCCTGCTCCGCTGCCTTTGCTAATATTGCTTATTGCTGGACAGGATCCAATATGAAAATGTACATAACCTGCCGTTTAGCATGCTAACCAAAGCTAACGTTTTAGCCGCATTGTTTTGATGCTAAAAGAAACTAACCATTTTACATTACCGTATGGTCTATGGTGTCAGCAAGCAGAAGCAAAAAATGCCGGATTGATTTGACATGACGTGTGATCAGTTTCCCTCTGGCGTAGCTTGTGTAAGTGAAAGTTAATAACCATGGTCAAGGGGTTTTGACCAATCAGGAATCAAGCATCTTACACAGCCAGAAGATCAGTAAGAAAGCCGGGTAATAAAAGAGACTTTTTAAAAAAAATTATTATATTTTCAGGGCATTTTTGCCTTCAATGGACAGCACAGCTGAAGATAGACAGGAAATGTTGGGAGTAGAGAGTGAGGGAGGACATGCAGTGAATGGTCGAGGCTGGAATCGAACCTGGGACCTCTGCGATGAGGACTATAGCCTTTGTACATGGGGCGCATGGTTAGACCACTAGGCCAACGGTACCCCAATAAAAGAGACTTAAAATGTCATTACAGATATTTAGAACTACATTATAACGTATTATTAATTAATCATTTATTACCCTGCTTTCTTGTTCACCATGTCTGAGTTCTATTTCCAATAACTACCTGCTAACCATACATGATCCATTACTTATTTAAAGGTTATTAATAAACAAGCAAAATAGATCAAGTTACATTAACCGATTCACCTGAATATATGTCCCTTTCATACTTTGGAGGATCATCACACCACTTTTAGTTGGAAGTCAGGTTAAAAGCATGGTGATGTATAGTGAAGTGGTGGTTCTGCTGAATAGAATCCACATCCTACTCTGTTTAACCTCCAGCTGATTACACAGTATCCCTCATTTACACAGCACTTCTTCTCAAATATGTGATGGTCAAGATTTTTTCTGTCTCTTCATTATGTAACGAGTTCATTGTTATCAAATATGTAAAATGACTTGAATTTAGTATGTAGTATGACTGTTTTGTTGGATCTGATCTGCAGTATGCTGGGCCAGACTTCACTGGATTTCCGGTTTTCGGAAAGCAGAAGGAAACAACGGCCAAGCTCACGGCAAAACTGCTTCTTTGGCATCACTCATAATTTAAATAGCTAAGAAGTGGATTATATGGAATTTAATTATTTTCACAGCACCTAAAAACGGAGTTCCCCCATCAAAAAAGAAAAAAAAAAGGAGAAGTGAGATGTTAGCGCTGTGTATTGTGGGACACAGTATGCAAGGAGACTGGTCTGCTGCATACTGAGACATTTTCATGAATCAGTACGACATCAGGAAGTTTTGACATACAGCAGATTTTGCTCTTTTTCACATACGTACATACTACATACTGAATTCTGGCCAAATCAGTACATACTGCTAGTATAGATGGCAGTTTCGAAAACAGCCACAGAGTTGCCACCACAGTAACTCAGGGGATTCATGCATTACTTCATCTATCATTTTCTGAAAAGTTCTGATGTTTCCAAGAAACAAATATTTGAAGAATTTGAAGAAAGAAGGAAGGTGGAGATTGATGTTGTCACCATAGCTCAGCTTTGATGAAAAAAAACATATCGATGACACCCTGAGAGGATTCAAGGTTCCGGTTCCCCTCTCCTGCTCTCAGCTCTCAGCTCACAGCAGTGATCAGCACCTCTGAAGCCAAGATCCAAATGTTAAAAAGCTGTGATTTCACAAGCAGATCTGTTACATGAACCATCTCTGTGGGCTTCTAGAAAACAATGAACTTTTCATCCATTAGGCTTGCATAACACACACCTACGGCCACTCAGAGCTCTGGGGCCGTCCCAGCAGCACTGTGGGGGTCGGCTGCGGTCATTCTGTGGATTCAGATGAACGTGGGAGGCATTTAAATCGGAGGACTCGATCGGAAATGTGCCACAGAGCTGCTCTCTTCTTAAATATAACCTTCTCAGTTTTGACAAGGTGAAAGTGTGTGAGTGGGATGCTGAAGGGGGATTTGCAGGTATTGGCAGATTAAAGTTAATGCCCCGCTGAAGTCGCTGGGGACAGCCGGGCTCTGGAAATGTTTACGAAGCATATGTTGTAAGGAAGCTTGGGTAAGAATCCACTCTGCTGCTTAAGACTACACTTTGTTTAGACTGACACTAATGGCACTGCACATGACTTTCTTGCTTCTGTCAACTGCACTAAATTATACATTTGGTGCCTGCACTGCACTTTGAGCATTTTCATCCCGAATCACTTAACTCACAATACAGAGCAGGACAGCTTTTCATATCAGTTTGACAGAGTGTAGCAACAGCTTGAGCAGCAAAGTGCTAACAGGCACAAAAGTCAGAGAAATACTGAGACATCTGCATGTTCTTCTATTTGTAATTATTCATATATGCTATACATGTGGAGTCTGTCTTTGATAGTAAAAAATGACGCCAGCTGTTCGTTGAATCTTTTAAGTTTTCTTCACAAGCTTCATGTGAACGTGTCATCAACCCCCTCCTCTTTGAAACAAAGGTAGACAATGTGATGTTATATTACTGTGCATCATTAAAACCTCTTTGTTGATGATTTTAATCAAGTGAAATGTGCACAAAGCTTGCATCTGTATCCTACAAACATTTAACATAACCACTTTAACACATCAATCAATCAATCAATCAATCAATCAGACTTTATCTATAAAGCGATTAACGCCTCTGTGCTACTCGTCGTGCTTTACATGGATGGCGACTTCACCCCCCAGCCCCTCGCCCCTGACGTAAGCAGTTCATGGTTCTAGACCAGCAGAGAGTTGGTGCTGCTGTGGAACCTGTTTTCCTGGCCGGGAGCTGATGTCTCTCAGTTTGTTAATGTGAGATTTCAAATAATCATTTATTGCAATCTTCCTCGACTTTTCCTTTGTTAGTTTTTCTATTCACACTTATTGTGATGTTGGTCTCTACCACATCTCTTTGTTGCAATACCATCATTCTGAGTAGAAATGGAGTGAGACTTCCTCCCCCAGTGACAAGAAAAGTCATTTTTTGAAATGACACTCAAAATGACACATTCTGATTCAAGTGTTCAAGGACGTCTGGTGTCATGAAACTCACTCGGCTTTCAAATGACAGATGAAACTTTCAACTCAAGGAGAAACAGAAGTCTGTGAAACCATTTTTCAACATGCTACAAGATTAAGGATGTGCAGGTTCAGTGAAATAAACAATCATCACGTCATCACACTTGCTAGCTAGCACTAGAATCACTAATCTGGAAACGAAATGATTAATATTTGTGTTGTTGTTGGCTTGAAGTGTTGAGCATTGGTTGGTAATGAGATTAAGTATTGTCCTCTCAAAGCCTAAACCACTGACTTGACATCACTTCCAGTTTACAGTTATCTTAACATCCTCTACCCTCGCAGAGTTCCTCCCATCATCATTTCTCATCACCTATTAGGTAAAAAAATAAGTGAGGGGAGAATGACTCAAAGGGGAAATTGGTTGTGACACGAGGAACTGAACGGAGTCCAGCGGGACTTCCTGAAGCTTTTAAAGATCTGGTGGCGTTGGGTTTCAGAAAGGCCCTGCCCAGAAATGGCTGCTCATATCTAGTCTGGCAGGAAGGTTGAAAACCTGATATGCTTCCATCATTCTCAGGGTGCTACTCTCTCTCTCTTTCTCTCTGCTGCTCTCCTCTCTCTGCTCGCTGTAGTGAGATGTGATCTGGGGGAAGAGAAATGACTCAGTCATTAAGCTGCAGCTCTGTTCTGTATTTAACCCAGCAGCCTGTGTGAACTTTAACACAACCCAAATAAATAAATCTTAGTTAACAGGTGACACAGATTTAAAACCAGTAGGAACATGTGCTGTATGAATGAACTAACTAAAGGAAATCAGTCAGTCAGGGCTCTTAATGATTACATGACAACGCTTTTATAACATAAGACAAAAATAGAGTGATTCATCTTCTCCATGACTTTTAAAGGAGCCACAGTATACTACAGTTTGGACTAAGGCCAGCACACACTGTATGATTTAATGCATGTCACAGTGGAAAATGAACTCACACTGTACGAGTGAAATGTTCATAATGCACGACGTTCAAAGCTCATAATTTATATGCTAACAGTGTCAGGCAGGACCTGAGTGCTCACAATGAAGTGTTACATGTTATGTGTTATGACTTCAATCATAAATATGACTTACAATGGACACCTTTCTGACGTGACAACACAAGCTGAAAATGTAGAAGCTTAGTAATAGTGTGTTACAGACTGCCCTGAGTAGACGTATGAATTAATATAATAACCAGCCCTAACACAAAGAGTGAAACCATAGAGAAGAATGAAAGGAAGGGACTGGTTCTCATTAATGGAAGTGACTGGGTCAGCTCACCTGCACTGGATGGCGTGGCAGTGGGTTCAAGTTTCTTTCTTTTTTGGTTGGGTTAGATTTTAAACACTAACGGCAGACTGGTTCTCCAAAGATCATGGTCTATCGGTGGTTGAGTCTTGTCTTAGAAATACCTGTCGGCGTCTTCACATCACAGCTGCAGCTCATCACCTCAAACGTGACATAATTTAAAGGAGACCAACCCCTTCTTGGGGCATGCCCAAGCGGCAACCTACGGTCTCAAAATATGAAGCCCATGTGGAAGTGTTATAAACTCCAGTTCATTGAGAAACTGCTTGAGACTGGCTGCAGAAACACCGTAAACCACGTACACACCCATTCAAAAAAAACGATCTTTGCAGCAGAAACAAACACGTCTCTTCAGTCTGAATAGCTCATTTCTCTATCGGCACACACTGTAGGGGATGAATTTTTTTTCTAACGTGACGGTTCAGAAGATATTAAGATTACAAGTTTTGCCCAAATAAGGACATGACTGACTTGGCTGACAGGCGGGAACTCTGTAGCTGTTGGCTAGGAGGCTCAAACCCCGCCTCTTTACCTCACACTAAGCTTGGTTAAGTTCAGCATTTCCAATACGGCTCCTGCCTTATTGTCCCCCAAACCCCATGTCCCACATGAGAACCAAACAAGGAACAAGTAACCTAACAAGTACAATTAATGGTGGAGCTGATGTAGTGGAGTACATAAGCTTTCAGACGCCGTCTTGCATTTGCACGGGCACAATCAGGAAGAAAAACCTGGTGAACTCTCGTAGCCCGGCTCTCAATTTACAAGAGTTTGCGGTCAGACGACCAAAACTTCCAACATGCCAGAATTTCTTCAACCGGTCAGCATCAGATGATCAGTTTTTTAAAACTCGAGTACCCTAGAATGAAATACCAGTGAAGACCAGTGAAAATCTAGTTCATGGGTTTTCTTAAATGGGCTCAAACAAAGCAGTTTTCACACTTCATGTTCATTATCTGTCCAGATGTCAAACATCCATTGGGTCTGTATCAGGCTGGTATTGTTCAGTCTCATCTGGGTATAATTTGTCACAGTTATTCGGAAAGAGGACGACCTAAAACTACAGATATTTCCCCCAGAGTTGCCTTTAGTTGGGAGGTTGAAGAGTTATTTATAGATGGATGTTGCTGACGCTGCAACTCTGTTTTCTGCAACTCTGCAGTTTTTGTAAAGCAAGGACAGACCCCTTTAAATATACAAAACACAGAGCCAGTACAAAAACAATAGATGTCTTCATCACCCCACAAAGCATCAACATTACAAGTGTAAAAGTCTGTTTTCTAATGTTAAGTAACACACTTCTTCAAACATATGAATGTAGTTACAGTTTAACTGTGAGGAACTTCCCCTATGACATACACTTGATTAACCCTTTACTGGTTTTACTTCCCCTCCTCTGTCCTACTGCTGCCTTCATGTATCATCACCGTCAGCTGTCAGGACTTCACCTCCGGTCATTCACTGAACTGTGTCCTGATCATGAGCTGTGTATTTGCTAACCAGAACCACAGCCCCTAACTGAATTAGCTCATATCAGCAGTTGCTTAGCGGAGGGATGTCGGCTTCATTGTTTGTCTTTGTGTTTACTGCGAGGAGAAAAGGTCAGTAGAGCTCAAATCAGTTCTTGACAGACCCAGACGGATTCATCTGTGACTAATGCTGACAAAGTGATCCAGAGATAATGTATTTTCTAATCACACTAATACAGATCTTACACATGTCTTTGCAAAATGAATCCTTTACTGTATGTTCTGTGAAATCTGGCAGACTAACAGGCTTGAACGTTTCATTAATACCTCAGATTGTCTAAGAAGACACTCAGTATCACTTCCAGTTTTGTGGTTTGTTCATTTGAAACTTAATGAGGTTGGTGTCTCTCCTTTGAGGACGTGATATATGGTTCAATGATGCCTCAAATAGTTAAAAATAACTTTTGTGGTTGTTGCAAAGAGCAGTTCATATGACTAAAGCATGATCATAAATCCATTCACAGTCCTCTGTGTGTCTAACTTCTACAAAAGGGACAGTCCACTGATTTTTACACATCCAAATCAGTGTAATAGAGATGGTGGTACTGTCTATCTCCTGGAATCAGCTGTACATGTCTTTGAACAGTTTCGTCTGAGACAGAATAAAACTCTAATTAAATCCGTTGGCATCATTTCAGTAGAAAGCCTGCAATCTAAATTGTGATTGTAGAGATGAAGTTATTTACAGCACATACCAGGAAAGTTCAATAAAGACACATCGTGAAGCTGCATTCTGGGAATTGTAGGAGAAACCTCTTTGGAGTTTCTGCCACATGAGAAAGTAAAAGTAGGGATATCTCACTCTCACACTATGACTGTTTTTTAAAAGGTTATTTTCAATCAATAGGAAGTACCCAAAATGAATTGAAAGTTAAAAAACAAACTCCACATCGATGGCTGAATATTTACGAGTTGCCAGTAGCCAATTATGTTTGTTTTTTTCTCCAGTAAAGCAGTCTTAGGTCTAATCCTTCATCCGCTCGCTGTGCTGCCTACTCATTAAGTCCTGAGCTGCGTTGTGAGCTTGCACATTCAGACGAGGATCAGCACTGATCCACGAGTGTGAAATCTGAAGGCTGAAGTTAGAAAGTATGGGAGAAGTGGGAACTTGAACCTTACATTACATCCACTCATTTGGTAGACCTGCAGTAAGGACATCCCTTCTCTTTAATTTAAGAAATTTAAGAAGGGTCAATGTGCCGTAATCAAAACAGTGAAAGTAAGGTAATGTACCTTATGTTACGTAATGGACTCATGTTAGCTGGAAGGCCACGGTTTGTTGGCAGTTCCTTTTCTTGTGGTCTTGTTGTTGGGCTGCTTGAATTTAATAGAGGAAAAAAAAACCTAGAAAATGTCAAAATACATTCTTGTATCATGTTTGTGGAAACTTTAATCAAAGTAAAGCTTGTTGAAGCATTTTAACTCAAATTCAAAGCATGCAAGGAAGTATGCTAATAGGCTAAAAACCCTAATCTAATGAGTTCAATGAACAATCAGCTGGATTGTGCTACATCAGAGTTTGAATAACAAGAGCTACTCATTTTCATTTATTTATCTGAATGAGGAAAAGTATTTAGGATGTAAATGGATGCAATACATGCAATACAATGTATAGCCTGTTGGGTAATTTGCATCACACGAGTCTAGACTGGACATGCTGTAATTTTAAAACGTGTGTTTTGTATTATGGAAGTACCTGTTTTAGGACAACGGATTAAATTGAGCTATTGTGTTAATTCTGCATATTTAGATTAATGCATACTGCTGAAATGTTGATTAATGTGCATTGTCCTAATCAAGTGCATTCAAGTTAGATGTGCCTTTAAAATGATTAGAAATGGACAGCTTTTACAAGAGAGTAAGTACAAACACAAGCTTAACAATAACCATGAGTATAAATGACAAAGAATAGATCCAAAGGACAACGACTCAGGCAGAGGAAAAAGGTGAGATGGTAAATTAAGGGATGCATTCATTGTAAAAATCTTGACAGATATTGATTGCTCATTTTATTTATGTTCTTAATAATTCCCCCATGTGTGCCATGAACCCAAATTATTCTCTATTTTGATAACAGCAGTGACCTTTGTTGAATTATTTCAGTCCTTCATTCTACGATCTTAGACTGAACCACAAATTCAAATTACATTTTTCCCACTTTGTTTCCAGAAGTAAAAACCTCACAGTTAGCTAAGCTATGGGGCTAACTAGCTTTATTCCTTTATTCAGATCCCCATTAGCTTCCACTAACGCAGCAGCTACTCTTCCTGGGGTCCACATAAAACAAACATAACATACAAAAAATACACGAAATACAACAACAGAAAATACCACAACCATTTCAAAGAATACACATAATAGATGTAATGTATTTATTTATTCATTTTATTTATTTATTTATTTAAAGGGACAATGCATATTAATGAACATTTCAGCGTCGCATCAATGTAAATATGCCGGAGTTAGCTAATTAAGTAGTAAGGCTAATTTTGGAAACAGCACATCATGATAGCATGACAATGAAAACAATAAAACATCACAAGAGCACATTTAAGTTATACAAAAGTGCAAGTTAGCGCAAATGTACACGTGCCCATGAATTGATATCAAGAAGCATTACATAACATCACATCTAATTAAGATCAATCATATATGTTCACTGACATCCATTCATGTTAGGGTTAATGTGAAAGTGTTCATTTAAGAGTCTTTTAAAACTGCTTGCTTTTATTAATTTGATGCAACATAACAGATTTGTGTTTATCAGCTGCTGCAAACAGTGAATGTTTACTTATTTGACTTCAGCAGACTTCTGTCAAAGGCTTTACATGATATCGGCTGAAACTAATACTTGATTGATGCAGTGGTGCATCTCTTCTGTCATGAAAAAAGGTGTAGCAAGAAGTAATCTATTGTTATCAAAGTGATGATGAAAGTTCATGAGAAACTTTTACCGACAAGGGAGGAAAAAAAAAAAGGCTGTCCACTCCTCCTGCCCGGCCATATGACACACGAACACACCCCTCCCTCTCACTCAGTGTAACTCTGCAACAGGAAGTGAGTCGTACGCTGGAATGCTGGCTCCAGTCAACTCACCATATTACACTCATTGAGAGGGAGAGAGAGAGAGAGAGGGAGAGGGAGAGAGAGAGAGAAAGGGGGCAGAGCCATTGGACAGGGGCTGATCCACACACACACACACACACTTCCAGAGCCACTAACTCCCGTTTCTCACACACACACACAAATCTCCGACAGCAGCACGGGGGACGATATGCCGCAGCCACACCAAAGTGTCAGGACTTGGAACGCGCTTGTTGGACTTACTGTGGACTAACAGCGAGGGGATATCTTAGCGGGAGACATCCTCTTATCTTATCAGGTGCTGGTGTCACTCTGAGGGCAGTGTGGAGCGACAGGGGTGAGTGACCACACAGCCAGCAGCAGCACTTCAGTCGTGTGTGTGATTCACCAGAGCTCTGCCTAGAAACTCCCGTGTGTGTGTGTGTGTGTATGTGTGTGTGTTTTTTAAAGCTTGTAATTTAAAAATCTGCCTCGTCTCCAAGCGAGGAGCTGGCTGCAGTAAAACCTTCAAGTGTGGAATGTGAAACACGTCTTTGATGTTATTTTGGATTTGACAGTCTGCGGTGTGTGCTGCCAGTTAAAAGGGGGTGTGTGTTCTTCATGTTTGGAGGGTTAGACAAGACTTTTGGCAACTTTGAAACCAAAACAAAGATGGAGCCCCGACTGAGGGGAGAATGTGCGTAAAAAGCGGAGCAATGATTGATTGATTTATGTCTAGGAAAAGTTTTCAGGAGCGAGCTTTCGTCACTCATGCCTCTTTTAAGTCTCTTCTTCAGTTTCTCCTCGCCTTCAAGATGTCAGTGAAGTCGTATTTCAGGAAGCAAAAGGCACATTCTTGTCCTCAGTGTCATCTTCTATTTCAGAAGTGGCAGGGCAAAGGTTCTGGGTATGTGTGTGGTGCGTCCACGCTGTTCCCCTGAGGTATTCTGTTTATGTTCGCAGGGTGAGAGGTTGGTTTGATGGCCAGCTGCAGCACCTCTTCGGGGATGTTGTTGGTAAACCCTTCAAGCCTGGCTGCTGTTTTCGTATACTTAACATTCATGGATGATCACTCCTGGAGCTCTGACCTTCCTTTCCCTCCTTCTCCCTGCTCGGTCTCAACTCTTGCATAACCGGAGAGTTTAATCTTTGTCCTTCTTAAGGGTCTGGTGTGTTAAAAAAGCCGGTGTGCCCTCTCGCCACTTACTCAGTTAAACGGCTTAACAGTGTGAAGCCCCCACCCTCCTCCTCCCCCCTCCAGCTCAGACCAGGGGTACAGATTAGGGATTGCACTGGTTCACTCAGACAGTAGAGTGGATCTGAGGCTTTGGCGGTGGGCTGCCGGGCTCGCTGAGTGAAAGGCTGGTGATGCATGTGGAATGACATTCCAGACGCCCGGGCTTGTTGTATAACGGAGGAGGGGTAGCAAGGCCACTGAGGCAGGGGAGATGTCAGTCAGACCGCCCGTCTGTCAGTCAGTCAGCCGAGTGAGGATGAGCTTCAGGGATTCATTGGAAAACCAGATACTGAAACCGAGATACAAAGTGTCTCATGGCCAAAGATGTGGGACATTTTTTAAAGGGTAGTAGATGTAGAAGAGCCTTGAGTAAATGTTTATCTTATTTTATCTGAAGTGGCGTCTAACAGCATTTTAATCACAGTAACACGTCTGAAAAATGTTGAATATGGTTGCAAGTTCAACAAATTAAATCAAAGTAGAGCTTAGAAAGCCACCTGCCCTCTAAACACAATGTGATGAATGCAGACACAGGAGGGAAGGACATGTTCTCCAAACCTTTCATTGAACTGCTGCCCTCCTTTTTCTTTCATTTCCTGGTTATGAATATCAAATTTAAAAGACAGGCACAGGTAAGACCGCCTTATGAAACCTGAAAGTGGGTTAGAGACCCAAAGATGGCGTCTAAATGTCACCTTTACACAACGGGTGCTGCACCAAACCAATATTACCACCCTTACCCTTTAGTAGGGATGCAAGAAGATACCTAATTTTTGGTTCACAATACAATTCACTCACGATTCTCTAACATTTTTCAACATTTTAAATAACTTATTTTATTTCAATTCTTAGATTTGGACAGTTGCAATATATATTTTTTCTCTTGTATTTCTTTGCAAACGAAGTAATCCTTTTTCATTTTTAAGTTGTGTTGTAACTCAAATAAAACCACTGCACACTTTTTTTTAGCACATTGCAAAAAAACTAAAAATGACCGCACAAAAATAACTTGTTGGAAAATTTCAGAACAATTATAGAGAAATGGAAAGTGAACAATTCCCAAATGAAAGAATTAAATATTATTATTTTTTATATATATTTTTTGGGCTTTCTCGCCTTTATTGATACGACAGCTGAAAAGAGACAGGAAATGTGGGGAGTAGAGAGTGGGGGAAGACATGCAGTAAATGGTCGACCGGATTTGAACCGGCGACCTCTACGACGAGGACTATAACCTCCTATATGTGGGGCGCTTAGACCGCTAGGCCACCAACGCCCCAAAAGTATTAAATATTAAAACAAATAAGGTCAATCTCTTTAAATAAACTAAAGTGCAGATTATACTCCTGGCTTGGGGTTTACATGTTTTTCTTCAGGAATATCAGGGAAAGTCAAAATGCTGCCATACCTCAGCCTTAAAACACAAAGTGCATCCTGAACTGCTCGGTCTTCACCTGCTGCCGCCATGTCTGTTACGCTCTACTCAGCAATGACCAGAGAGCAACGCAAGAGACTTAATGATGTTGAACAAGTGGAGTGAAATGCAGATAGCGTCTTCTACTGGTTAGAAATAATATTTCAATACAAATTTTGTTGAATTGATTTTAATTTTACCGTCTTGTGATCTATCCTTACATCCCCTTACATCTCTGTGCACTTTGATAAAAAAAGATAAGATAAGATAAGATAAGATACTTGTTTATTCGTCCCACAACGGGGAAATTCTTGGAGTTACAGCAGCAAACAAAAAGGTGTATAGAACAAGAATTTCAACAAGAATATATACAGAAAAAAATGTCCATGAGAGACGACAGCTTGGCCATAATTCTCCTGTCAGCCACCACCTCCACAGGGTCCAGGACTGAGCTGGCCTTCTTCACCAGTTTGTTCAGTCTTGCTCTCCTGTATCCTGTCCGCCCACAGCAGGTGAAGCATAAGTCGCCTTTCTACGAACGTAAATCAACATCGTGGAGCTCCAGTATTAAAATTGAATACGAGTTGTTGTTGGACATGAAGTATCCATGTTTTCTTGGATTTCCCTTTTAGGACTTTGATTGAAGAAGTTCTCAGAAAAGTTTCCCAGTCATAATTATAACTGGAATGCTCACGTGATAATTAAGCTAACTATGGTATGATGTGAATGCAGCATTAAGCAGATTTCCTGCTGCACTTAGTTCCTCATATTTCATGTGGTTGTTGGTTTAAAAGTCTTGGTTGTTTATGTTTGTTTGTGTCTTTTGAGGTTAGGTATGTCTATATATATGCTACATATCTGTATGTATTTATGCACACTATGTTGTCTGGGTTGTTAGTATCTGTTTGAGCATCCTCTGAGCTAACTCTGTCTATACTATACGTCTCCATGTGTTTATGCACTATTTATGCGCTGCATGTTGTCTGTTGTATTTTTAATGCTAACTGCTGGGAGAATTCTCCTCCAAGGAACTCTAAAGAGAAGCGAAGCAGAAATAAGTATATTTTAACACTGCTTTATAAGATGGTGTCCCACATATAGCAGCATATTTGTGTGGAAAGTATGTCAGAGATAATCTTTGCTCTCTGCAGCTGTGCGCTGTTTGAAATAAGTTAGATACCTGTTCAAGCATCTGGCACCTCCTTATCTTTTCTTATCTGCTTTTGTAAGTTTGTGAGCTAACACACACTCTCCAATTCTCAGGGAATTTACCCTACGTGATGTATTGGACATCTGAATTCCTCTGCTGCTGAATTATTCAGAAGATGAAGATTGGTGCACACTCCTGCATCATTAGAGGAGCTAATACAATTTGAATATTTGCACGGGTCAAACTTTGCAGAGTTGATTTCCTGCAGAGATGCCGACTCCCAATCCGACCAAACATCAGCTGAGAAAATCAAATGTTTGTTTAAGACTTCTAATATTTGTTGTCTAATATACGTTCGCCCACACGGCAGGTCTTGTACTTGATATTTGCTGAGGACTAGTCATACAGCCGCGGTAGCTTTAATCTCCAAACAAGACACTTTTTGTGTTAGAAAAACCCTCCCACCCCCTCACTCTGCACTTCCATAATCCCTTCTTTAATATCTCACATTGCCAGTGGCTTTGGCCTCCTGCAAAATGGAGGATTGGATTACTCATGTTAGGAATGTAATGGAGGAACATGACAGAACATGTCACTTTGGTGTTTGCATTTGGTGGCCTAACGTGTTTTTGTGTTGCACGATGGGCGGAATCACTGCTCCCTTTTCCACTGAAGAGCCAGCCAACAGGATCAGAGCCGGGGAACCGACTCCAAACGCCTGTAACGCCAGATCAAAAGCACTTGCTCGTTTCTCTGAAGCTGCTGCCCAGCTGACAAATCATCTTTGCTGGAAATAAGTTGCAAAAGAACTCATAGCGTTTGTCTTCTTCTTCTTTTTCTGAGGGTGTGAAAATACAGAGTAAGCTCTCCGTACTTTGGCCCCTGCGGTGGAATTCAAGCTTGTGCACGTCGGGGATGTAAGCAGAGTTAAAACGCTTTAAACTGAAGCAAAGCAAAGGCAGGCAGAGCAAACAGCCTCTATCAGCATTAACCCTCTCTCTGCCTGGATTCACTCAGCTCATTGTGCTCCTGCGAGTCTCTTAGTTTGATTTTAGGTTACATGTCTCTGCAGTAGTTAACTCTTCACCGTGTGGACACACACTGTTGTTCAGGAGGCATTCAAAATTTGACATATGAGTCCCGTTAAAATTTCAGCTCTGGCAGAGAAACAACAGAACGGCTGACAAAAGAGGAAAAAACACAAGAACACAACAAAGGCCTGTCTGTGAAAGGAGGCCGAAAGAGAAGAGAAAAGCCAAGCAAGCGAAATCAACTCATAGAAAATAAAAGGCAACACACAAAAAAAATCATTATTTGCTCTCAGCCACGTATCACCAGCTCTTTGCAGCTGGCTGATGTTTGTATTCCAGCCTGGCTTAGCTGTCTGCCCACAACATGCAGCCACAAGCCCAGAGCTCCAAAGCATTTAGGCCATGCTGTGCCTGAGGTCCACACCTGTCCGGGAGATTGATGAAAGCTGTCACCTCCACAGCCCCGGTCAGGTAGCCACGTACCACCACTCACTGCTCACTTCAACTGTGAACAATATGGAGAACCTTCTACTCCTAGAGATACTCGCTTTGTGTTAGACACACAGAGAGGTCTGAGAAGAATTGTTTTAATGCCTCCACTGCCCCACTTTAAATGATCTACTTTATGAATTCTGAAACAAAAGCAAGTCACAAATGTTCTGCAAGCAGAGATGTTTTGATCAACTTCTATATGCTCGCTTTTTTGTATATAACAGAAGTCTAGTTGAAGATTCATCACAACTTGCAGTGCTCAGAAAGAAGTCTGACTATTCCTGCTTTTGTTGAACCAGCAGTCCAAAACTAAAAAAAGACTTCAGTTGGCTCTTGCATCCCACCATTACATCCTGTTACGTCTCATCTTCAGTGTGTAACGCACAGAGGTGTAATGTTGGGGCATAGTCGTTCCTTCTCTGATCCTCCCTCTGAGGTCGTGACAGAGACGGGATGGGGGGAAGACTTTGGGGATGTGTGGCCTCAGAGCTGGCAGGGCGGACCAGTGCTGTGCCTCTCACACTCCCACAACACTGCCATGGGATGTAGAATCACACACTGTGACAACAATATTGTGCCATTTCGGGGAATGCAAATTTTGAGTAAGGCGTAATGATGGTGTGTTGTAGATTTCTGAAGTGTAAGAGGCTCATTGCTGACTTACATGCTCAATAGCAGTTGCAAAAATATTATATTTGAGAAGCTCAACCATCACAGTGACTATTTTTTTGTGTGGGGAAATTCCTCAAATGATGAATTAATTATTAAAATGTCCGTAGAATTCATTTTTGCATTGATTGTGTGATTAATTGTTGCAACTTGAAAAAGAAGAATTAGAAAAAAATGTTAAATTTCATCAAATTTTTTGTCTCTTCAAAATTTGTTTTATCTAAAAGGACAGTAGAAAAATAAAGGTACAGAATTATCTTCAAACAAATTTGATATAGAACAAACAGATAAATAAATGATCTGTCCTCAGTTTTTTGTATTGCTGGATCAATAGTATGCGGCTTGGTGAAATGTTAAGTGTTAAGAAATGTTATAAAAAATCCCCAAGGCTTGTGCCCTTTTTTTAATATTACTCAAAAACTCAAAGGATTACTTCTCCTTTCTCCTTAGAAATTAGATCTGAACTGTTTTTCCATTAGTAATCAAAGTTGTTGCACAATTTTCTGTTAATTAACCATCTGTCCACTTGATTTTTTTGAGCTTCAAAGATGTTTAAATTTCAATTTCCACTGTAAGTCTTTTCTCTATTAACTCAGCTCTACAATGATAAATAAGAAATGTTTCAGCTTGTAGACCACCTCTACTGAATATGAATTTAAGACTGAATCCTTCTCTTGCCGGTCTCAAAGCCAGTGAGTCTAAATAATGGAAAACAAACATGAACAACACGAGACGCGAGATCACAAACCAGACAACAGCCTCTTCCTCTGGAGTCACTTGAGTTTATCTTTTCAAACAATCTGCAAACCAACAAGATGTGGGTCACGTTTTCGATCGAAAGATGTTAAAAATAACAAACAAGGAAGTCCTTGTGTGTGTGCATCGAGGGCGAAGTCGGACAAAGACTCCTTTCTCACAAGACTCACAAGTTGAATCTCCTCATTCTCAGAATTTCCATGGGTGCAGCTCCGCTTTGAGACATTTTAGTCTGTGCTGCTTTTAATATCTTCCCCCAATGAGGTCCCCCTCCTCATTAGGAGCGAGGCGTACTGTACGAAACTGTGATGTCACGAAAGTGGACTTTTCCAGAGGCGGGTGTTTCCCTTCAGGTGGGAGTGGTGATAGCTGAAAGGAGGAACTGTCCACTGAATGCTGCTCTGTTCAACATTTTCATACAGATATTCCATGCTGCATATTTCAGATGTTGGGCAAAGGGTTATCTCTGTCTGTGCTTCTCTGGCATCACTGTGAGGCATGTATGTAGAGACTGTCAGTGTGGAGAAACGCTTTAAGAGGAATTTTGTGCTTCTAATGTGTAAACATTGAATTCTCAGAAGTTATTTTTCTCATCATTTTGTTCTTTTTTTTTTTGTCTCTGTCCAGTTTTGGGAAGCGATCAGCGGGCAGCCTTCGACGCGGATGTGAGTGTATCGTCCTGGAGCCATCAGAGATGATTGTGGTGAGTCCTTTTTTTGAGCTTTTAGCACAACAGTGTCAGAGGTAACACCTCATACACACAAACACTAACTCACCACATAAAGTACTCAACAAAATAATGTGTTTCTCATGTGACAAAGGTTGTTTCTGTTTTAAAACCACAGTGGAATTGAAGGAAATAACAGGATAACACAGAATTTATGCACATTTAAACACCCAGAAAAGTTTACCTCCACCTTTAAACCAATTTCAAACATCCAGCTCACATATTTGTAAACCTGTCTTAGGGGGAATGTTAGTGTTCTTTACTTCTGTATGATAATTCCAGTGTATAAAATCCCATTCACCTGTTTCCTTATCTAAAATGAGTTTTGAGGCTTCAGGTAAACCAGCCTTGCTCCAGCTCGTAAAGACAGTCTAGCTGTCTATAACGTTAGCATACCAGAAAATTACAAAGACTATTGATCAGGTAATTTCTTCATGCAACAAGCGTGAGCTCAACCATCTGGGTCACCGGTCCAGCAGCTGCAGTATGGACTAACATCCTTGAGAGTCAACCCTTTGAAGTTTGGTGCTAATCTGTGTGAGTGCCACCTATTGACATTTCATCCCAGCTTTAAAGCACAGCTGTATTTAACTGTGTCTTTGCTGGAGTCCTTCCAGTATGTGCGAGGTTGTCTGAGTCCAAGGCTGTTAGAAACTCTGACCCAGTTTTATGGTAAATCAAATTGTTGGCTCGTTGGAGAGGTTTGCCGAGAACAAATCGTTCCCGTCTCGGAGGGGCACAGGCGCAGAGAGGTAACAGCACAATTCGATCATGTGTTGAGCAGAAGCCCTCTGTAGACTGCAGGTCAGAGCACATGCAGTTCAAGTGATGAAGGATGGCTGTGTGCTGGAATAAAACAAGGTGATGTGTAAATCCAAGAACAGCTGATGTGCAACTTCATATTCTATTCATGTAGAGATGGACTTAGAATAAGGAGACCTTGATGCTAAAAAAAATAACAGTATATAGAAGTTTATCAGAGCAAAGACAAATTTTACTACTCTCATGTTTTGAGATGTTTTTTTATTTTCATTTGTGGCTCTTTCAGTGGAAAGGTGTGAAGAAATCACAATGATAGGTTTAATCCAAGCGGCAACCTCCGGTCTCAAAATATGAAGCCCATGGAAGTGTTATAAACTGCAGTTCAATGAGCGTCCACTTGAGGCTGGCTGCAGAAACACAACAGTTCAGAAGATATTAAGATTACGAGTTTTCCCCATTTAAGGACATGACTGACTTGACTGACAGGTGGGAACTCTAGCTATTGCCTAGGAGGCTATGTTTGGTTGAGTTCAGCATTTCCAATATGGCTCCCGCCGACAACTGGCTTCAAAACAGCGCTTCAGATACAGATGGGTGATGTCACGGATACTACGACCATTATTTATACAGTCTATGGCTTAATCACAGACTCTTTTCTTTATTGACTTATCAGCATTTTTTAAATGCCATCACTGGAATAGTAAAAATTATTCCCATATATATAACATCCCTGAAGGCCTCTTTTTAAACAGAAGTCAAAACATGGAGGCATTTAGTCTAAGATTCTACTTCAAAGGGAAAGCAACTTTCTAAAGGAGAGAAGGCCATGATCAATTGTTGGAGTAGTGGTTGAGCTTCATAAATATAAGGTTTTTAAAACTACGTCAGTAATGAGCCTCGTACACATTAGAAATCTGCAACAGTGCCATCAATACATCTTACTCACAATTTGAATATCCTGAAATGGCACAGTCAAAAAAAGGCAACCATTCTTTACTAACACCATTGCACATTTTTAACCCTACAAGCGGAGATTTGAATTCAGTCTGTATCACACTTAATTTGAATTGAAGAATTGAGTTGGGCCTTCTCATAGTAGAAGAATATAAAGTATATAAGACAAAAGGAAACCTGATTTTTAAACTATGTATTGGGTCCTGTCGTGGATTTGACAGCTGAAGAGAGACTGTGCATTGACGAGTCTGGGTTAGATATGGCTCAAAGGGTCAAGGCCAGGAGTCAAACTTATGATAAGTCCATCAAGGACTTTAGTCTGTGTATGTAGGGCACCTACTCCAACATCTGAGCTGAACTGTAACCTCAAAAACGAGTCTATTTTTACAGTTGAAGTCACGCTTGCTGCATCAAGTTAACTTCCATAAATCAATCCTCAGACAGACTCATCATGAAATACTTTTTCAAATAGAACCACATTACTTGGAATTTAATCAGGAACATACAGACTTAAAGATACACATGAAACTCCAGTACTTCTTTTGTCTATGTGTTTCAGGACACAGCGTTCTGTCGGACAGCGAACAAAGCTGAGCAAATATTTTGACTACTTAGGCCTTCAGGACTGCACACACTGAGGAAAGTGAAGCAAATACATAACCACTTTCAACGCTGAATGACCGTTCTGTGCCTTTTATATCATTTTTGTTTCCTGCAGAGCACACCTCAACCTTAAATGCAACACATGCATGTACTTGCACGTTCATCATTAGACATCCCTGGCACATAATAATCCACACTTTGCAATCATTCTTGAAGGAACACTTGAAATGGAGCCCACATCTTGTCAGTGTAATAACAGCTGGTTTGTGCAGCCCTTGCAGTCGAAGAAGATCTCTCCACTCTCTCACATGCTGTAATTGCTGTGTCTCCGTGTATATGCATCTTAGAAGGGGGGGCTCTCTGTAAACTGAGCTTGTATCAGTTACACACAAACCCCTCTGTAATAACACCCTCTGCTCTGCTCGCCGCAGACACTCTCTGGCCTTTCACTGTAATAGGTGCCAAGCCACCCTGTAATCACTGAGGAGGGCTGTGTGCTGGGACACAGATACACATAGATTAAGCCTTGCTTTAAGATTTAGCAGCACACTGAAGAGATGCACACATGCACTCAACGACATGAGGAGGAAAAAATAAGCCGTCTATGCATCCCAAAACACCGAATGCATGCACACGCCGCTCTGAGATTCGCAATTAGACACACAATCACACTTATGCTCTCACTCACACTCGCACACAGCTCCCCTGCCGTTGTCATGGCAGCACTTGGTACGGCAGAGGGAGATTTTAGTGTTGTAATCCCAAAGGCTGAGCGCTGTGAAATGTGAAGCCGCAGTGAAAGTAGCGAGAGTGAGGAACGGGGTCCAAAAAGAGAGAAACAACAAACAGAAGATGAAGTATGTCGTTCCATCATGACCCACAAATTGGTCCCATTAAAGTAACCAGAACTGTAAATGTGACTTCACTGCTCCATGTGTTGTTGAGGCTTTCACTTGGAAATTGTGCTTTTCCATCTTTCCTCCCTCATTAAAAATGGAAACATGGATTTGATCTTGTTTGAACGTGTAATTTCAGTGTGCTTAAAAGCTTTAACAGAGAGCTGAGAGACTCCATGTCTTCTGCACATCTCTCCTTTCCCTCCATCACTCTCTCTTTCTGTTTATCACCATCTGTCAATCAGCTCTCCATCCTCCTCTGCCTCTCTCTTCCTCTTTGACACTAGCCTGATCACTCAGCTGTGTGCTCTCTCTCTCTCCTCTCTCTGTTTCTCTTTTTGTGTTTCGAGCACCCTTTGACGTAGGTGTGCATGGTGCAGCCTACACACACTTCTATTTTTACGCAATAAGGGGCGGGAGGCAGGGAGGATGTGGAGGAGGTGGAGGAGGAATCAGAGAGAGAGTATAGGAGGGTGTTTTTTTTGTTTTTTTTTTGAGGATGTGTGAGTGTTTTGAGGGGGAGGAGGAGTAGGGAAGGGCGTGAATGAAAACCAAGACAGTCACTCCCCCCCTCTCTCTGCCTCCCTCTTCCTCCCTATCGTTTGCAGGTGGACTATATGGATGAAAATGAGGAGTACTTTCAGCGGCAAGCCTCGCACAGACAGTCTCGCCGGCGCTTTCGGAAGATCAACCAGAAAGGGGAGCGGCAGACAATCATCGACACCGTGGATCCGTACCCCGCCGGAAAGCCGCCCATAGCCCGGGGATACCACACGGTGAGTTTCACGATGGATTCAAGCTACAGCTCTGTGTTTACCCCTGCTGTGGTGCATCGCTCTGCGCTCCTGAGGCGGCAAAGTGTCACTCTTTCACTGCTGTGTGTGTGTGTGTGTGTGTGTGTGTGTGTGTGTGGTGCTGCTGCTGCTTTTAAAATCTGTCATGCAGATCTTAGTTGTGTAGCTGGGATATTTGTGTGGCCTCATCTGATCCTCTGTTGTGAGTTTTTGTGTGTTTTGATGTCCCGGGTAAAAGCTCCCTTTGAGTTTGTCTTCCTAATCCTTCCCCTGAGTTTCCTCCCTGTAGTGGTTAATTGTTGTTTCCCTTCTTTGCTAAATGAAAGTTCCTGTGTGTGTGTGTGTGGTTGTGTGTGTGGTTGTGTGTGTGGATTGTTTGTTGCTTCTGAGGGCCTTTGGGTGTTGATTCCCCCTCTTTGTGATCAGTGTTTGTAGTTTGGTTGAGCATCCTTAATCCTGTAGTGTCTCTGCTCTCCCTGAGTTCTCAAAGGCTTGTTTGTCTGTGCTTGTTTAGGTCGTTGATTGCTCCTCTGTTAAGAGCTTTTAATTCTTATCAACAATGTTTGCTGCTCAGCTGTCTCTCCTCATCAATGCATATCTTCAGTTCCTGTCTTCTGTTGTCTCTTCAGCATATTTCAAAGCAAAGTGGAGATGCACAAAGTCAACTGGCTGCTCTCCAAAACTTTTCTAATGTGTATTTTCCTGTTTTGGTCATTAAGCTTAAAAAAATCACTTCTTATGTTTTGGTGGGTTGCTCCCAACCAAGGGATGAAGACCCAGCAAAGGGTTGGAGATGAATGTAAAGAGTAGTGATGATTTGTGAGGTAGACAAAACTCTGCTAACCAAGCTGTCACCATTTCATGCCATTTTCAATCATTGAATTCTGTACGGTAAGTGAGTTCACAGCTTTTCATCAGTCACTGCAAGAAAATCCAACTCCATCGTACTGCTCATAGTTTTTATTACATGTCTCATGATGCATCCCTTATCATTCAATCAATCAATCTTTACTTATATCGCACCAAATCACAACAAACATTATCTCAAGACACTTTTAAAAACATAGCAGGTCTAGACCATACTCTATGTCAAATAATGGGCCCAACACCAAGACAGGATAAGATCCAGTCATACCCCACCTTAATCCACCATGAGCATTGCACCTCGCAGTATTCAGCTAGTTACAGCAGCGAGGAAAAACTTCCTTTAACAGGCAGAAACCTCGAGCAGAACCAGACTCATGTTAGACAGCCATCTGCCTCGACCGAGTTGGGTCTGGAAAGAGGGATAGATGAATAATGTAGAAGGTTTTTAGCACAGGGTAATCTGAGTTACAAATATATATATATATATAAAACATTATAAACATTGAAGCTCTTAAAAGTAGAGCAGACTTTTATAGACTTTTTAAAATCATCATTTATATTTGATAATGCTCCTGAACGACACTTAACTCTGTCAGCTTATGGAAGGATGGATGCTTAAGTGAACATGGCATGTTAGCAGACAGTTCTGACTGATAGGATGAACAATGTCAGCAGTAATGTGTCTAACAGTGCAAAGACTCATCAAATCACAGTGCCATATTTGTGGAGGAGTGTTGACTCTCTTCATGTGAAGGGATTCGACTCCAGCAGAGGAAGAGTTTCCCCTCTGTGCTCTCTTTCCCTGGGAACAGGAGGCAAAGCATTTTCACACTAATGATGCAAATACCCAGCGTGCAGATTTTACACACAGCTTTTCCTTTTCTGCACAACTTCACTGCATTCCCTTCATTCCTGGCGCTCCCTCGGGGGTTCTGTCAGTGTACTGAGTTCTTCTTGGAACATCGTGCTGTAAAAAAAAAGAAAGAGAGGCAAACGTCATCGTCCTCCTGCCCCACCCTGATTCCTAAATATAGACTCTCTGTGTTTTTACTTTCAAAAGACCGCACTGAACTTTCTCATGGCCCAACATCTCCCGTCACACACTCGACTCTCCTCGCTCCAGCGCCATTCCTGTGGGAAGGGATGGAGCCGGTGCCATGGCAACCAGCAGTCCCAAATGGGCTCTGCTTGAGTGCACTCAGAAGTACAGTAGGGAAGGGAGCTAAGTTAGCAGGAGCGCAGAATGCCGCTGCTGCTGCTGCTCTGCTGCTCTGCTGCTGAAGGAGGGGTGGAGGAGAGCACAGCGACACAGGAGCTGAATCTGGGCGGATGCTAAGCTGACATAGTAAGCTAATCTCCAGCTTTTAGCATGCCAGGCAGCGCTCAGTCTTTCCTCCACCCTACCCCGAGGCGTATTTAGGAGGCGAGAAATGCACCGAGGAGAAACTTTGGATTGAAGAAAGGAAATCTTTCCAGCAGGCAAGGTTTTTATTCAGCTTAGTCACTCCTCTGAAGGCTGATGTGATGCTAGGAATGTAAACATCGAGGATGCACTTAACTGGAGGTTTAAAGGTCCTTCAATCTGTGATGGACTGTAGAAAATCTGTTTCCTTTGTGAGAGTGATGTTTAATTTCATTGTAGATTATTTGGTTGTTTACTTTGTGAAATGGTTTAAGATGGGAAAGGTGCCTATCACTATTTGCAGAGCTGGAATAATCATGTATGTTCAACCAAAGCCCAGAAGATAGATAGTGGATGTCATTTTTTATTAAAAGGAGCTGCAGCCAGACCTGTTTTGCTATTATTGCTTCATAAGTGACTTTATGTATTAATTGAGACTAACTATTCTACCTTGATTGCTGTAAGTTGATTAATTGTCTAGGTGCACTTATCAGCACTTGACTTTAATTCAATAATAATCTAAGGGCCTGTGCCTTTTTTCAACACTGAACCTGCCTGTTAGCCAAAAAAGCATTTTCTAGTTCACAAAGCTCGGGCACAAGAGCACCACAGGCTGCACTGCAGAGCAAACAGGGTCACTGTGTTGTTTGCATACATTTAAATGAACCATTGAATTGATTTGGAGCAAAAGAGGCCTCTTTCTATGCAAATTAGTCTCATTGCAGATAACACTTAACTCACTAACACCAGTGCTAACTACGTAAGCATATTGCATTCATGTGAGGAAAAAAAAAAATCTGCTGTTTTTCTGAATTGACGAGTAATTGGGAGGCCTACCTGAAAATCAACAGCTGCAAAGTCCTCAGCTGCCTGCGCAATGTGTTGGCAAGGTAATAACAAAACCATCTCTGTTACTTGGAGGCACTATTATATCTCAATGTTTTAAACCCAAAGCAAAGTAAAACTGGATTGAACTGAACAACCGGGGCATGTTTACTTCCTTGTGTGGCCTTGAGGTGCTAATAGGATTTTACTATAGTGGTATGTCGTTAATTCAGAAACAGAGCAGAGATTTTTTTATTTACAAAAACTTTTCTCATAATTCAGAGATAGATTACTTGTTAAGTCAGAAAGACAGAGCAGAATGTTTTATTATTATTCAGAAAAACAGAATACTTTCTCATAATTCAGAGATAATTAACGCGTTGAATCAGAAATTCTGAGATAATTAACTTGTTAATAAAAAAAAAATGAAAGAGCAGAATGTTTTTATTTTTTCATGTGAATGCAATACGCTTCCATAGATAACAGCCAATCACAGTTAGAGTTAAATTTGTAATGTCTGCTGAGAGCTGCTGGTGTAAACGCTGGAGTATTTGCAAGTGTTGTCAAAGTTACTGCTACTGCTCTGGCTAAGTGCTAACAGAGAGATATGGTTTCCCATTTGGAAAGAGATAAAAGATTATTCTTATCGTGAAAAAGGAGAGTTGAGCTCTTCTTTTAAAACTTAATAGCTAAGATCAGTGTGTGAGAGCATCCTGACATGTGACACATCAATGCCAGACGACCCTCCGTGCTGAAATAAGCCCCGGATCGCTAACGCTTTGCCAACGGCCGTCATGTTGGCGGGAGATTGTTCTGCGAGTCCAAGGTCTCATGTTGGATCCCGGCGTGTCTGCGAACAGCTGTTGTCCCTGAGCAACTCTCTGAACAAAGCTCAGTCATTGTGAGTTCCTCTGGAGACTAGTGCCAGTTAATACCTAAAATATAGATGTAATGCTAACCCAGGAGTGGAGCTCCCACTGGGACTGCTGACACACACACAGCTCCCCCACTCTCCAGCACCATCTGATGCAGAGCTATTATCTGTATGAAGAGAGGATTATTGGGTTCAGATGCATTTCTAGTTATTTATTGAACATGTAAACAGGGAGAGTGACCTTAGAACAGAATACATGCAAAGAAATAGCTTCCTCTAGACATGTTGGGACCAAAACTTGAACTTGTATGACTTTGAATTATTAAATAAGATGCTTTAGATGCATATAGTGTTTTTTGCTGATTAGATTGATAGCCAATTGGCCAGTTGGTTTGATTTTGGTAGTATAGACATGTAAACATATAGCATGTTTCAAATTCTACAGCATTTCTTTTTATGATATTATTGTAGTTGCTGTAACGTTTGTTGTGTGTTAGCAGCTCATTGCCTCAGGGTGTGAAAAGTTGGCAAATGTTCTTCTTGTTTTGTGATTCAGACATTTAATCTTGAAAGGCTCTTCCTTGACCCTTCCTTCACCCTCTCAGATAGTTTCATTCTTAAAAATCCTGCCAGTAGCTTCCCTAATCCTTCTGACAGAGACACAAACAAAGCACCAACAACATTATCTCCTCAGCCGAGGTAACAATAGTGAGACTCAGACAGTGTGGGGTGAGAGATTAAGTGGGATAGTCAAATTATGATGGGTTTTTTTTTAGTAATCTTTCAATATCTGCCAACAGTCTCATGAACATTCAGCTTATTGTTGTTGGGTTGACTGTAGACGCTCTGAGCTTGAGTTCTTGTAGCCTTTGAGGTTGATCACAGAACATCACCAGAAGATAGGTAGATGTGTGTCTAACATGAGTCTGGTTCTGCTCGAGGTTTCTGCCTGTTAAAGGAAGTTGCCGCTCTAACTTGCTAAATACTGCATCGTGCATACTCATGGTGGATTAAGATGAGATCAGACAGAGTCCTGTCTGTAAGATGGGACTGATTCGACATTGATCTGATGGTCTACTGCAGAGTCTGTCCATGGCTTCCCAAATCTCTCACGAGTCTGATGGTGGAACGCGCCACAAATCCCCTGCATCCCACCTCCACTGGATAGACTTTGGTGTTCCTACCACGTTGTTTCACTTCTGCCACCAACTCTGTTGAAGAAGCCTACAAGCGTAAGAAACTCTGTTGCATGAGTCTAACACGAGTCTGGTTCTGCTCAAGGTTTCTGCCTGTTAAAGGAAGTTGCCGCTCTAACTTGCTAAATACTGCATCGTGCATACTCATGGTGGATTAAGATGAGATCAGACAGAGTCCTGTCTGTAAGATGGGACTGATTCGACATTGATCTGATGGTCTACTGCAGAGTCTGTCCATGGCTTCCCAAATCTCTCAGAAGTCTGATGGTGGAACGCGCCACAAATCCCCTGCATCCCACCTCCACTGGAGAGACTTTGGTGTTCCTACCACGTTGTTTCACTTCTGCCGCCAACTCTGTGCAACAGAGTTTCTTACGCTTGTAGGCTTCTTCCACAGAGACCTCCCATGGGACCGTTAGCTCTACAGTGAACCTTCAGCACAGGGGACCAAAGAACCAGTTCTAGCCTAAAGTTGTTGGGGGGCTATTTTCAGGTGGAAAGGTTTACTGCTGCCCGATATCCACCACCATCTTCCAGTCACGGGCCCTGCTTAGGTGCCCTGGTTCTGGCTTGGTGGAGCGATTTTCAGGCCTTTCCTGTCCACTTCGGATGAATATTACTTTGTGATATTTTTGGGACTGGATCTTATCCTGTCTTGATGTTGGGTATTTGTTAATAATACAACATAGAGTACAGTCTAGACCTGCTCTGTTTGTTGTGATTTGGCGCTATATAAAAAAAGATTGATTGATGATAACACATCCAATCAGTTGTTGTGTACTCAAAGGATCGTACTTTTTTTAATCCACTTCAGTGTGTCAGTATGTTCATGTACTGGTTAGTAAGGCGTTTTAATGTGCCCTAACCAATCGCCACTATGATTGGCGAGTGGTTAGGACCCCAGCTTCCAATCGCCACTACCATGGTTGAAAATCACAGGTGTCTTATAAGCTGGGTTAACGCTCTTACTTAAACGTCTTAATCAAATAAATATGTTAATCTAAGAGTTATCGTCATCAGTCAGTCAATTCAACTTTTACGGGAGCTTCAGTCTCCTCCATTGGGCCATTTTTCGGACACCGTTCTTCTCACTCTGTCACAGTAAGATTGATACGCTCTTTCTTTATCACTCCTGTAAACTTGTGATTGACTTGCTTGTTTTTACAATGGGAGAACTGGCAGCCTGTGAATCACTGAAAAAATGTAAAATGCCAGAATATCGGCAGCCATCAGAGGAGAATTTATTCACAACTCAGGGCAGAGTTGTGCTTCAGCTTCTGTCTGTTTTACGGCCCCAGAGTTCATTACAATAATGCAGGCTCCTCGTGTTTGGGTTAGTGCTTCAAGAGAGAGAGAGAGAGAGAGAGAGAGAGAGAGAGAGAGAGAGAGAGAGAGAGAGAGAGAGAGAGAGAGAGAGAGAGAGAGAGAGAGAGAGAGAGAGAGAGAGAGAGAGAGAGAGAGAGAGAGAGAGAGAGAGAGAGAGAGAGAGAGAGAGAGAGAGAGAGAGAGAGAGAGAGAGAGAGAGAGAGAGAGAGAGTGAGAGAGAGAGAGAGAGACTGACCTTTGCAATATTTCTGAGGTGAAAGATGGCAGCTTTTAGCTTTACTCCTGAGGCGCTGCGCAGATTTATTATCAAAGTTAAAAACCACACGTAATACTGAGGATTAAAATCTCCTTTGATTTACGGTGTGATGTAAGAAAGCCCTTCATGTCTGAGAAACACCAGCCAAGTTGTATTTCTCTGTATCTCAAGGACGTTACGCTCTTATTCCATCAAACTTCTGCAAATAATGTTGATTTTACTTTACGATTCTGACTGATCCTCTCATTTTACATCACATCCTTTTTTAAAATAAGCTTTGATTTGTAGCTTTCTGTTTTTAAAGAAGAGGTCCAGCAATGTAAACACCAAAGGATCTAGATACATATATAAAAATACATATATAAAAGAACAATCCATTGTGCGTGGTTGTGCGTGGTTGTGTCTTGGATAAAGCAGAGTAAAGGAGGACAGTGTTTAGGATTCAACACATGTCTCCTGTGTGCTCGGAGCAGTGAGTTAACACTTAGATGCCTTGTTCCGAAAAGACACTCAGTATTTCTAGCATCTCTCTCTCTCTCTCTCTCTCTCTCTCTCTCTCTCTCTCACACACACATTCACACACTTGATCTTTCTATATTCTCCCTTGCTAAGACTCACAATCCCCCTTTCTCACACTTGCACTTTATCTCACACTCTATCTTCTCCTCCATCATCAACAGCACACAAACACTGATCTTTCACTCAGCCACTTGCTATTGTCTTTGTGCAGATTCTGCCTCTGATATGAAATGTTGATGTGACTGCTGTGAGCGCTACACCCCTGATTTTATCAAAAACACCTTGTCATGAATTCCAAATCTCTTTTTTTTTTACATTAGCTTTTTAACTCTCTCCTCTCCGCTCCTGAACACCCCCTCAGACGCTCTGAGCAGATGAGTAATACTCCTCCTCTGGGTTTACTCAGTGGCCAGTGAGGCATCAAAGGCCCCAAACAGCTGTTCTATAATTATACAAGCTGCAGGAGGCAGACAATCAATACCCCTCTCACCCCTTCCATCCACCCGGGCGGCCTGACGGTTAGCAAGGCCGCCCTGTAATCAGAAGGTCGCAGGTTTAATCCCCGAAACGGCTAAAGTGTCCATCAGCCATCGCGTGCTCTGTTGGAGTGTCCTTGACAGTCACATTGCTCACTCATTTACTGACCGTTTTAATTGCTTTAAGGTATTTATGGAAGGTGAGTAATGCAGATAAGGATGGTTACAGTGTCGGATTGAGAGCTATGGAATGTAGAAAGTTATGTCCATCCTTCAGCAGAAATAAACATGTTTACAGCCAAGCACAAATCAAGGTTTTGGTCTCTATACCTGGTTTCTTTATTCATGACAAATTTGTAAGGATGAGTTTGTATATAACTCACATGTTTGATTATATTGGGTTGGACTTAATTAGGCATGATAACCAATCAATCAATCTTTATTTGTATAGCGCCAAATCACAACAAATTTTATCTTAAGACTCTTTCCAAACAGAGCAGGTCTAGACCGTACTCTATGTTCTATTATTAACAAAGACCCAACATCAAGACAGGATAAGATCCAGTCCCATCTTACAGACAGGACTCAGTCTGATCCAAGTGGCATCCTCCAGTCTAAAAACATGAGTCCACTGCAGTTCATCAAGGATCCGCTTGAGGCTGGCTCCGGAAGTACTAGAAACCACATACACACCAATTAAAAAAACGATGTTTACAGCAGAAAAAAACATGTATAGCTCATTTCTGTACGGAGGGTGAATTATTTCATAACGCTGCAAATTCAAAGATATTGAGATTACGAGTCTTCCAATGAGAGGCACAGCTGACTTGATTGACAGGCAGGAACACTGTAGCTGTTGGCTAGTATACTGAAAGCCCGCCTAAAAAATAGAAGTCTTGCAAATCTGATCCGTTGCATTCTGACCTGCCAGATCAGAGATGCAGCTGGAAGGCAACGGAGCAGATCCAGTGGAAGTTAACACATTGACTAGAATAGTAACCTATCAGATGCGGTGCAGTGACGGAGCTGTGGAATTTGGCTGTGAGAGCTCCCTCCACCCTGCTCTCCTGAGGTTGTCCCAGAGGTTTTAAAGTTAATTTATGAACGATAAAGTGATTCTTAAAACCTCTACATATTGCATCCTATAATTGGAGTCTTAGTTTGTGTTTCGAGGTCAAAAATGTCCAGCAGTGGTAACGAGAGGGTTCAGGAGTTAAAGTGATCTGCTCAAGAATCTGCAGGCCTGCTGAAGAGAACAATGTGTGTCCCTGCTCTGCTACCTGTCCTTGAATCAGAGCTCTGAGAAAGTAGAATTTTCGCCTTGTGCTGAAGTGCTGAATCTTGTAAGAAGGCTGAAGCAATCTTTGTTTTTGACATGAGTCAATCTTTTCAGCACCATAAGAAAATGACTGCACACCTAAACACTCTGTGAACTTAACGCTCAGGTCAAAGCAGCAGCAGCATAAAAACATGAGGAGCTAATCATAGTTTTATTCTCACAGGTACAAAGTTACATTTACAAAGTTGGAGTGTCTTTAGGCAGGTTGTGGGATGCTGCCACCTTCACTATCTGTCTAACATGTTTTCTTTTCACTGCATTTAACCACACCCTTCCAGCTTCCACTCACTCTTCCTCACACCCTCAACTCAAGAGTGGCATGTTTGATAACTTTCATCTCCTCTTCTTCTCTCCATTGCTCTCTCTTTAACCTGGCTCCCAGGAATGCAATAAACCCCAGGTACCGTATCTATCAACACTGTTGTCTGTTGTGTTTTCTATATGTGAGTATGTGTGTGTGTGTCTGTGTATGTGTTCTGCTTTCTCTAGCTGTCTGTGTTTGTGTTTCTGCTGCTGGGTTTTATCTGCGTCTGTTCCCCATTTGTCGTATCAGTAGCTGCTGCTGCTCGACTTCCTTAATAAATACCTTCCATTTGCTGATAAAGAGGGAAGCCTGCATCATGGTACTATTGTATTACTGCGGCATCAACGGCAACGTGGAGTGAATTCTTTCTCTAACAGCTCAGATAAAGAGCTCTGTCTTCTTCTTCTTCTGTGCATATCATCCTGCTTGATCTTGAAAATAAGCACGCTTGGTGGAGAGTGGACCTCATCACGGTGCTAGGTGATGACAGAGGGAGGATAAACATCGCTCTGGTGCAGCTTACGGGCCTGTAAACTGAGATAATGGTGACAATTTAGCTGATTGAGGTGCATGGGACCTCAAACTCTGCCTCTCTGCTGATGTGCTTGATAATGGTATTGACTGTCTTTAGGCTTTATGGATTATTATCATCCCTGCTCTGTGTGTGTGTGCGTGGATGTGGATCTGGTGAGTCTTGGAGACAATCTGCTGATGGTTAATGTGCTGAATGTTTGATTAAAGAGGCTCTGAGTGACATTTATGGAAGATTAAATGAACTACCATATGTGCTGCATGAGAATCAGACATTAACATGTTATTATCAGTATGTTTCAAATCAGTCAGCTCAGTATTTCTCATCATGGAGTCTGTGAGCGTGCGGGAGAGCAGAAATACGTTGCTAGAAGAGGTTGAAAAGATCAGAGCTCAAGGTGTGTTGAGCAGTCAGACCTGCTGCTGAGAAACGAGAGAGCAGGGAGAACAAACCTGCCACTCTTCAGCCGCAGAAAAAAAAAAAAAAAAAAGAGAGAGCTCCTATTTTTAGAGCTGTCCTTTGTGACAACCTGCTCTGCTTCAGCTGTGCACAGATACAAAAGCCTCAGTTTTGAATAGACATTGTGTAGGAACTGCTGCGGTGAAGGAAGAAACGGTTCATTGTACAATCTTTTGTTTTGTTTTTTTGCTCCCCTCGCTCTTCTCGCCTCGTGCATTCCTTCATGTTTTGGCGTTTGTTCGAAATTATGCAGGGGAGCTTCTTGGAGCTTCAAGTTACAATATTTTCAGTGCAGATTAGTGAGCCAAAAATGTATGCATCATTCGTTTAGTATCAAAAAGAGCAAGTACATACAGTTGTGCTCATAAGTTTACATACCCTGGCATAATTTATGGTTTCTTGGGTAGTTTCTGTTGTCATCATGATATAAAAAGAGTAATCACAGTTGTTTGATAAAAATTTTGCTTCACCCAACCACTAACCATGAGTGGAAAAAAAGTTTTTCTCCTAACATTCATATTCTCTGAAAAATGGCCAAATAAATTCTGCCAGGGTATGTAAACTTTTGAGCACAACTGTATGTTGAAGTTGCAGTCTAAATACACTGATTGAGAAGCGTTGAACCCAAGCAGCAACCTCCAGCCGTGAAAATTGAAGCCGATGGGGAAGTGTTACAAACTGCAGTTCCACTTGTGTCCACTTGAGTTCTGGCTCAGGAAGTACCGGAAACCACACACACATTAATTCAAAAAAGCTCATCTTTACAGCAGAAATAAACATGTTTACAGCCTGGTACAAAAGACAAGTGTAGTCTGGAAAGCTCATTTCTCGATCGGCACACACTGTACGGGGGGCAAATTTTTTCATAACGCTGCAATTTCAAAGATATTGAGATTACGAGTCTTCTTATGAGAGGCACAGCTGACTTGATTGACAGGAGGGAACACTGTAGCTGTTGGCTAGGAGGCTCAAAGCCCGCCTCTTTACGTCACACTAGCTCAACAGCAGAATGTTGAGTTCAACATTTCCAATATGGCTCCTGCCGCCAATTAGCTTCAAATCAGCGCTTCAGAAACAGATGGGTGTCGTCACGGATACTACGTTCATTATTTATACAGTCTATGGTTGAACCTAAGAACAGTTTAAAGTTGGGCTTTATAAATGACTTAAGGGGGCGGGGTTTGTTGGCTATGGAGTAAGGTGTGTTTCAAACAGTGCATCTTTTTCCAAAGATACCCAAACATCTTTTAAATTAAGTATAAAGAAGAAGCAGGCCCGCTGGAGAACAAAGATGGCATCAAGCTTGCAAAAATCTAAATACACCGGATCCTCAAGCACTAGGCCCAATACCTCCTCGGACTTAAGTTTTGCCAAGAGCCCGGACAAAATGACCCAACTCTCACCTGACACGAAAGAGAAGGACGTTTCAGACCTGAAGTCATAAACCCTTCTTTCTTTGAAGGCTGATATCTCAGCAGTGATAAAGTCAGAGCTAAAAAACACTCTCGCTGATGACTTTGGATTTCACTGCTTATAGTTTGTTTTTTAAAAAGTCAAAGTAACTAATAAATGACTTTAAACATTGTCAGTTTGTTATCTGTCCATTATCTCATTAATGTATTGACATTAGACCTTTAACATTATTTTGAAATCAGAACAGACCTTAATGGCTGAGGTTATTAAAGAAAGAAGCAATAGTTCATCATTTTTTTTTTTTTTTAAAAAGCTTAAAATCTGCACTTTTATTTCAGTAGAAGTGCTCTTTCTCTTTTCATTGAATGGATCACACAAGTATCCTTTGCTCTGCACCAAATACCCAAAGCAAAAATCAGTGTTTCTAGTTATAAATAGCCAGATGTCAGATGTTTGCTTTGATGAAAATAGAGCAGATATTTTTGGACATTGTGCTGCCGTTGATAATCCAGTTGAAACCGTTCATGTGAGAGTGAGAAAAGAGAGCTACTCATTTACGCCCGGCTGTGGTTAATTTCTCATCCAGGGTTCCAGGACACTCTGCCTGACATTTGATGTGCTTTTCATGTCAGTTTTGACATTCAAAGACCTTTTTGAGGGTTGAGTGTTTTTCAAAAGGCTCGACAGATGACATTTATTTCATGGTAATGAGGCTGTATGGAGAGGATAACACAGTCTGCTGTTTTTGTTGTTTGCGTGTCACTTAAATTTGATCAGAATCTCTCCTAATAAGTCATCATGAGTCTGTTTGATCCGCTCAAAGTGGAGCTAGTGTTTGACAATGCTGGAGGCAGCTGGAGATACAAGATGCTAATAACCATGCTTATTGTGCTTGTCTGTTTAGTTAAGGGTTAAAATGAGTTTTGTACGAGTCTAAAAATAGAATTTGTGGAGCTGATTGCTTCACTGGGTGCACAGTCCCATGAATGTGTGTGGATGTTGAAAGAGTGGAAAGATAAGGACATGATGAAAGACTGAGATCACAGCAGTCTGGCTCACACTTTTAAACACCCATAAAACTGAGTTCTATCTGATATTGTCCATTAGCAGCCGTGAGTAAAACGTGGAATAAAATCAACTTGATGTAATGGCATGAAGTCACATTAAGTTGCACACTGTGATGAACTGCTAAGCCATTAGCCATAAAAAAGCCATAAAAAAGGGATATCAATTGACACATCAGTTTGAGGAAGAGCACGAGCCTCACCCAGCGATCAATTTCTATCTGTCTTTGCAAACCGTAAAAAAAGACACAATGAAAAGGAGTTTAAATCCTGTGAAATGACCTCATCTCGTATCTCTCTCATCTTTAAACCATCTGTGATCATCACTGAAGCTGTGTCGTAATGAACAAGCAATAATTTGCTGGATTTAAAACTGAATTTTGCCTGAGATTTTCTTATCCCACTTCTAAATAACCTGTACAACTCCAGTGAGTACTTACTCCAGTATTCAACTCAACAAGCATGCAGCCCAAAGTGCTTCAAAAAGGAACAGAGAGACAGAGAGCAACAGAAATTGTTAAAGTAATAAAAGACAAAATAATTTTTAAAATATTTAAAGATAGAATAAAATCAATACAGTGAAATTGATAAATTAAAAAAGGGTAGAAAGAAACATTTAAAATCAGTTTAAGTTGAAAAAAGCTCAGGTAAATACAATTAATAAATATATATAAATAAATAACTGTTATAAATATATTTTAAAACAATAAGAAGAAGAAGAAAAAAAAATAATAATAATGATAATAATGATAATAATGGTAATATTTATATTTATATAGCACCTTCAAAAACAAAGGGTTACAAAGTGCTTTGACAAGCCAATCATATTTCATTAACAGAGTAAACCTTTTCACAGACAGAGAGGAGGGTAGGAATTTTAACAATGCAAAAACAAAATACAAAGCAAAAGGTTAAAAATAATATATGTAAATTAAAGAGAATGAAGTGGTGTGTCAATAGACCAATAAATCCTTGTTAAAGATGTTTTCAAAAATAAATAAATATGGATGGATTAGTAAATAAAAGCATTAAAGGACAATAAAGAGGTTTTCAGAATAAGAGGACGACATCATATCACAGAATATAGAAAATGGAAAAGGATGAATAAAGAACATTTAAACAATACATGAAAAAATAAATTATAAAACAATAAATAATCAAATAAAATAAAAAACATTTAATTAGTTAGATAAAACTTAAAATAATAATAAATACAATTAAAAAGCGGTGATTAAAATAAACTCGCCCAGGGCTCAAAATAAATGACTCCAAATTAAAAGCCAGATTTAAAATGTAAGTCTTAACTTCACTTTTAAAATCACCCAGAGAGCTTGCCCTTTCAATGTCCAGAGGCAGAGAGTTCCACAGTTTGGGTGTATAGAAACAGAAAGCTCTCTGGTTGATGCTTTTGAGACAAATGACGATCATTTAAAAAGGAAGCATTCGAGGACCTCAGGGATCAAGCAAGATCATAAAATGTCAGGAGTTCTGTGATGTTTGAAGGAGCAAGGCTTTTAAGAGCTTTAAAAACAAGTTGATTAACTTTAAAATCAACTCTTGAAAGAAACACGTAGTGCAGTCAGAGTTTAAAGAAGTGGAGTTATGTAATCAGCTTTATTTTTACATGTCAGGTCAAATATTCAACCTGTCTGATACTTAATTTAACTTTTAAAACGACTGATGACATGATGCCTGATAAAGATCAGTACACCACATTCATTTCCTGAACTTTGCACGTAGCTCAGGTGTTCTCTTCAGTTATTTCTGATGCTGAATGGAAACATGAACATTGTGCAAGAACAGGAAGGATACAGACAGTGACACAATCATTTAAAAAGTTAAATACTTCCAGTTCATAACCTTCCACAGTTACTCTCTAACGTGATCCGGAAACCTCAAATTACTTATCAACTTCCTACTCACATACCAACTATCCTGCTCTGCCACTTATTCTCCAGGAGCTCCTCTTTGCACTCTCCTGTGTGATGGATGCACCTTGTCGCAGGTGCAGGGGCACGACAGATGTTTCGCCCTTGTGAACCTCCAGGTGTAATCTTTTAAACGTGCCTGGCTGCCTGTGTTCGTGCCAAATTATTTTCAGAGCCGTGTGCAGGTGTCAGGAACAGCTTGATAAATGCAATCATCCCTCGGGCTGCAGCAACCATGAGAACGTAGTCTCTTGATTAGATCATCTTTCGCGTTCTAACAATGCTATTTAGAGCCGTCGTAATGGGACAGACGTCGAGGATTAATGCACTGAGCTGGCAGTCGGGAGAGCTTTCTACACCAGCCCCTCTGCTGGCTCACAAACACGTTCAGCGCACAAAGATAGACACAGATCAATGAATCAGAGTATGTTCAGTTTGATCCTGTAATAGTCGGTGTGTGTGGGAGCAGTCATGTGTCCTGTTTTCTTGAACAACAGTATACTGAAAGAGTACCAGCTCAACCAGTGTCTGATCTGATCAGTGTTTTAAACTCAGAGGTAATGAGAAAATACATTCAAAGGATTTCTGCAACCTGTTCAGCCTCACCTTGAGTGAAGCTTATAAGGAACTTTGAATTCTCACAGCCCTGACTGATGGGAGACGAGCTGACGGACTGGATGAGGAGTTGGACTTAAGATTTGTGCTCAAGACGTGACAAAGCTTGTTGGTTTCTTTGTGCTTTGAGTGTGTAAATCTTACTTTGATTTCTTGTGTTTTCGGACTGTTGTGTTGTGATGAACCCATCTTGCTCTGCTGGCTGTATTTTCAACTCAACTCAACTCAAGCTTTATTTATAGAGCACGTTTAAAACAACCAGGGTTGACCAAAGTGCTGTACAGATCAAAAGCAGCACAAATGACAAACATAACATACAATACAATACTAAAATACATAAACACAGTGCAAATACATAATAAAATAAGATAGAATAAAATAAATTCAAATTGAATTAAGATTGCCAGATGTCCACTCAACATTAATTATTCTCTCTGAGTCACTTCGACACAATGCTTGTAAAGGTACCTGCTCTGTGAATTTGTATCTAATGAGCTGCATTGCAGAGTTGTAATAAGAAGCTTAAGGAGGCAAATGTTGCCTTGCTGTGATCAGTTCTTCTTTCCTCCTTGAAACACTTGAGTCTGTGTTTGTATGTGTGTCATGTGTTTATGTGTGTGTGTGTGTGTCATGTGTTTATGTGTGTCATGTGTTCGTGCCCCAGTGTGTCATCCAGCAGTGTAATGAGATTTTTATTGCTCTAATGCTACGCACCAGCAACCAAAACACCATCACATGGCCTGTCCGACAGATGCATGGAGCACTTACTGCCATGCCGGCTTCACCGACTGTTTACAAATGGCAGACGAGGCCCCTCCCCCTCCTCCTCCACCACCTCCTCCCCCTCATGCATTTAGCTCACTCTGCAATTGAGAACGAGTGCATTATGTGATTCCCAAGTGGAGTTTTTCACGTCACTGTCACACTCCCGTAAGATCGATGCTCCCAGACCCTCTGCCTTCACATTCAGCTCGTGATTAGTCAGTAAAAAAATGATTAATTGGCTTGTTTGTTCCTAGAAAGCCCTAAACGATGGGGGATGGGCAGGAAGGCCTGATATTCCCCAGACTCGACCTCCGCTTGCCGCGGTGATGTAATGATGCCCTCGTTGTATCCCCCCCGGCAATTGTTGGAGACGTTAATGATCGGGCCGCACAGCAGAGCACCTGAGCTTTTTTTTTTGTTGTTGTGATCCATTACATCATGGCTCAGGGCGGGAGGGGTGATGTCATACCGGGGCTCCAGCCTCCCTCCCACTCACCTCCTCCCACTCAGCCTCCCCCCGTTACTTTTACTGGAGCTGCTCCAAAACCAGCAAGTAGCAGTGTGCTGCTTTCCAGGCAGTGTCTGAGGCAGAGAGGCTAGGCTGTCATACCAAAACCTGCAGCTTCTACTGTCCTCACACAGAAGAGGAAGAATGCTTGACTGGTGTTATTTTAGGGAAATGAGTGTGTGTGTGTTTGCAGAATTGTTACAGAATTTATTCATGATCATGAAGAATTTAGATCAAGTATTATTATAATCTTCAGGGTTGTCAAAACATTATTTTTTAGCATACTCCAGTGCTCCTCCAGCTTTTGTGATACGACGCTAGCATGGACGCCGTTCACAATTAAGCAGGAAGGTTAGAAGAAAGAGTTTGATCAGTCTACAACCAAGCATAAACCTCCAGCTGCAAGGATTTAAGCCAATGCCGAAGTGTTAAAAACTGCAGTTCATCAAGTGTCCACTTGAGGCTGGCTCCGGAAGTACCTGAAACCACATACACACCAATTCAAAAAAGCCGATCTTTACAGCAGAAATAAACATGTTTACAGCCTGGTACAAAAAACAAGTCTAGTCTGGATAGCTCATTTCTCTATCGTCACACATTTTAAGGGGATGAATTTTTTCATAACGCTGCAATTTCAAAGATATTGAGATTAGGAGTTTTCCATAATGAGAGGCACAGCTGACTTGATTGACAGGCGGGAACACTGTAGATTGGTGAGGAGGCTAAAGCCCGCCTCTTTACCTTGACAGAAGTTAGGTTGAGTTCAACATTTCCAATATGGCTTCTGCCGATGATTGGCCTCAAAACAGCACTTCAGAAACAGATGAGTGACATCACGGATACTACGTCCATTATTCATACAGTCTATGTCTACAACTCTACCCGCTCAGTTACTTCTGCACATGCTTTGACTCCTCCAGCTCACTGTGTCGGCGCCTATAGAGGTGGTCATTTGGCTTCAAAGCTCATAAATGAATGCACGTTGTCCATTTTATATACAGTCAATGTTGCCAGCTGACACCAGTCTGATCGGCTGGACCTGTATGCTTAGCTCTTCCTTGTAATGTGTGTGATCAGGTTGTCCCCAGTGCTGCCTTTGCTATTCAGAGTTAAAAATCATAACCAAGAGGTTTCAACCAATCAGAATCAAGTGTTTAACACAGCCAGGTAATAAATGTGCTAAAATATTGACATGTCACACCTGTTATTCTTACAAAAATGGAACGAGATGGCAGCAAATGTTTGACATGTCACAGAATATCAAGAAAAACACACGGCAAAATGAGAAATGACAGAAATAAAAAAATAGACGTTCATTTCTGCGTTCTGATAGGTGACACTTCAGGGTGATGTGTGTCTTCCTCTGTTAGAGATATTGAGATGATAACGGCAGCTCTTTGTGTCTCGTCTGTGATCTGATTGGCTGTTGATGGTTATGAACTGTAGCAGCTCTGTTGTTGATCGTCTCTGTTGGCCTTTAAGCCTCCATTATTCCCTGTGACACGTTTTTGTCATTTAAAGTGCCGTCCTCATATCTCCGTCTGTCAGGAGACCTTCATGTATGTATGCAATACCCTCGGTCTCATGAGGCAAGGCCTGCAGCCTGAACACACACACACACATTTATTCCCCTTCCTTCTCTCACTCTATCCTGTTGTGTATTTGTTGGTGACACTGCTCCTCATTCTAGTACAGCTGAGTGAAGGTGAAGTGGATGTCTATTGCCTCTTTTACACACACACACACACACACACACACACACACACACACACACACACACACACACACGCTCATCCCCCCCCTCATCCCCCCCTCCCTCCTCCATCTCGCTGTGTCTTGCTGCCTCCGTCACCACAGCAACTGAAAGCCCTGGAGGGTGTGTAGGGGGGTGGATGGCGGTGTGGGTGTGGGGGGCTCGTGCTCACCGAGTTGCCATGGCTCTTCCAGCTGAGTGACAGTGACGGAGTGACATCACTGCTGCCACTCTCTGTTTTTCCACCTCCTCTCAAACGATGATCCTCCTCCTCTCTCTCTCTCTCTCTCTCTCTCTATCTTTTGCTCCCTTTTTTCCAGGAATTCGATGCTCCTCTTTCCCTCTTTCCCTCCATCTGTGTATCTTTTTACTCTAACTCTCTCAAGAGGAAGTGCTGCTGTCTCCGTTTCTGTCTCCCCGCCCAGGAAACTGCTCTCCTCCATCCCGTTTCTATGCCAACACCGGCTCCAGCCTCGGTCTTGTGCTGAAGTGAGCGTGATAATGGCATTACTCCCACTGTGCTCCTCTCCTCCTCGCATCCCTCCATCCTTCAATCATTCATCCATCTATAGCTTTCTATCTACCTTTCTGTTTTTTTTTCTGTCATCTCTTCATCTCTCATTCTTACTTTCATTTGCACCCCCACCCTCCTCCTCCTCCTCTTCTTCTCTGCACTGGGGGAGCTGTAAACCCCTCCGGAAAAGCACAGCCACAGCGGCTCTGCTCTTACAACATCACTGTCTGGCAGGGAGGAGGTCCTTACCCCCGCCACCCCCACCTCCAGCACCACCACCACCACCACCGCCGCCGCCGCCCTCCTCCTCCTCCCCTCCTCCACCCCCTGACACACATACACACACCCCCCCCCCCCCCCCCTGCTCCCGTTACAAACAAACCTCTGGGTTGAACGTACAGTATCTCTGTGGAGGCTGCAGGCGTCTCGGTCTTCAAATAACGTAATGGTGCATAAAGGCGTTTGTGCGCGCGTGTGTTTTCGTGTGTGTAGCTTCACTTTCGGTGGAGGGAGGGGAGACAGGGAGAGAGAGAGCTAGAGAGGAGAGAGAGGCGGAGGGAGCAAACGTGAGTGAAAGTGTTGTCAGCCATTTTTTCTCATCTTTTTTTTTTCCTCTCACTGTTTTCTGCTTTATTATCGGCGCGCCGCTGCTCTCCGGCTGGAGATGTGATTGTCAAGCGCGCGTAAAAGAGAAGCTGGCTTGTCTTCAGCTCGGATAAAAGGATATTTCCCCCTCTCCTCTATTCCTCCCACTTCTCCTCTGTGGGTTTAAGATATTTCTGCGGGGAGGCAGAGGAATAAAACGCAGAAGCTGGTGTTGGTTTGGAGTGTCTGATCAGGCCAAGAAACAGCGGATACTCCCAAAACTGTCAAGCCGCCGCCTCCTGCCAGAGAGACGGCGCAGCTGAAGGGAGGGGAGAGGAGAGGAGGGCAGGCGGCTTGGACGAAGATGGGGGTCTGTGCTTTGGCGTATGAGCAGGTCCGGAGATGTTAGATTTTTTAGCCCGGAGAACATTTTTTCATTATGAAACCATTAGCAGCATCAGACAGCAATGGAGTCCCGAGCCAGCAAGATAAAACCCCGGTAAGTAGCCCTATCGACGTGCAGCGTTTTCTCTCCATCGTTCTTTTTTTCCCCCTCCCTCCCTGTCTGCTTTATGAGCCATAGATATGATTACCGTCCCTATAATGGATGTGCATCGGATTTCTATCGAGCCTCTGCAAGATGAATGAACACAGGGCAGGCCAAGGACGAGACAGGAACCCAAACGAGCTCACCAGAGGCTGCTTATCGCCCGATGTGTGTCAGTGTGTTGTACTAGAAACGGCCGCCATGTGCTTGCTGTCAGACGCGCGCACAGACGCACGCACACTCGCATTAATGTTAAAGAGTCTTCTGATCTTTTTACCGTCAGGGTTATTGATATATCGCGTCATTTTCATAATATAGCAAGGTGTTACAGAGTGTTCTTTTATCATAGAGGTATCACAGTGATCTTCCTTCAAAGTCACACACACACATCCAGATGTGTGTGTGTGTTTTACGACCGACGACTGTGCCCTCATTATGTTTTACGACGCACTTAAGTGACAATATTTGATTGTTGGTCTATAAGATGTGCCCATCAAATTAACTACACTGCATCAGAGGAAAAATAATCGGTACAAGCAATAAAGCAGAGTGTTTAGACGAGAGGTGATGTCATGTGCACAAGGATGGAGCCTGTGCCCTAAATTCAGTTACCCCACCTTTGAATCAGAATCAGAATCAGAATCAGCTTTACTGGCCAGGTATGCTTGAACACACAAGGAATTTGACTTTGGTAAACTGTGCTCTCTTTGTACAAGGCATAAGAATAAGACATACAAATAAAAATATAATAACAATAACATCAGCTTTAAATACAAAAGAACAACAAGTAGGCATGACTAATATGTACAAGCAAAATAATATGATAATAGTGCAGTGGTGAGTAACAGAGGTAGTTTTTACATGTAAAAAAAACTCTGAGAGATGCAGCAGCAGATCATTGTAAAGTCAGATGAGGAATCAATTCAGCAGACAATGACTATAAGATGATATTTCATGCGTTTTGTGCCTGAAGATGAACACCAGCTGTAGCAGTGTCAGACCCTCTGGTGTAGTAGTGCTGCTGCTGCTGGTGGCGCTGTCCGTGGTGCTGGAGGCGGCCGGCTCACAGCTCCTGCAGACACTCTCGAGGCCTGAGCTGATCTGCACTTGAACGGTAAACGGATTGATCGGCTGTCAGCGCCTCACACAGCGGGACCACACACACACACAGACGTCCAGAGGCAGGGCTGTAAATCACACTGATGGACAGGTCCTGGTTCGTGGAGCACATATGCCGAACGAAAAATACTCTTAATATTCGTATAATAGTCATAGATGTGTCACTGCTGAAGACTGATCGTCAGCTCTCCTCAACATTTGTGCTGCTTCCCCTCAGGAAGGCTTCATGGCATAAACAGGCCCCCAAGAGCTCTATTCAGGAGTGATTATTGTATTGAAATACATTGCATAGCAACAAAAACTACATAGTTACATTTGGTAACATGTCTTAAACATGAAATATGTGCTTTATTGACTTGATTCAAAGAACTACACTTTGCAATATGCTCTTTATTTGATGCTAATTTGCAGCCAAATGCAACTTTTCAGTTTGCATAGTAGTGTTCTTTTTAACCACTTCATATAATCCAGTTAGATCCTACTAACTACACATAGTTTGATGCTCAACTGATTCTGAACATACCTATACAACACACTTTTAGCATTTCATGCAAATCTGGTGTGAATCTCTGGTCCTCAGTCTTGGCTCCTGTTCCAGTAATGCACTGAAACAGATATTTTAAAACAGATTTCACAGGTTTTCTAGCAAAACAATACTAAAGTATCAAAGTGTTGCTACTTACTTTATGAAAACAAGATGAAACATCATGCAGACAGTCAACCAGCACATCATTAAAACACATCATTTGTTTTTGGCAGGGTATTTTAGTTTAGTAGCCAGAATATGATGGAAGCATATGCACCTCGAGTAAGATAAAACAAGCAGAAGAGCCAGCAAGTTAACACAACTGGCAATTATGTAAAACACAGACAAACACGAGTGCAATAATCAATGTTTGGCTCATTTTATAATTGGCTTTCTTTCAGCATGTGGAAGTTATTTACATATTCTGCACCGAGGGAAGAATGGAGGAAAGTTATTTTTGTTTCTGTTTGTGAGGGAAAATCTGTAGAAGAGTACGTTAGAGCACTAGGTCTCATTTTCCTCTTCTCCCCCCTTCATTGCCCCCTTCCTTGCCCCTCCATTTGGGTTTGTTTTCCTATGTTTTTAGCATACAGATTGAGCCTTGTGTAAATATTCATTAAGCCCAGCAGGAAACCCACTACAGGTAGAGTCAATAACAGCTCTTATTACTGTAATGACATCACCATGGTAGGCTCACAGTCATTGATAGCTATATATGAAATTCCCTAATTACTTATCTCTTCCCTGTAGACCGTCTTACAGCTGCATTTTATCTTTACAGCAACAAGACACATGTTGACTTACAGCCTCACAGTACACTTCATCCGGATTTATTAGGTTGTTATGGACATTTATGGCTTTATCTTTTGGCGATAGCTTGGCCATGAATGGAGTCTCCTTATCTTGGAGCATTTTATGGGGAAAATGATTTAGCCGTGTTGGGCTTGGATAATAAATCAGACAGGATTTGTAACCAAGGACTACTGAAACCCTTCTCTGTAGCACAAAAATTACAAGTCTTTTTTATATCCTTGAAATATTTCCAGCAGTATGCCTGGTTAAAAAACGACAGTAAATTAAAACGACAAACAAACATACTGTTGGGAATATTAGTGATGCACTGCACATTCAATAGAATACTTTATATAGGAGAGGAGCTTACTTTTTAAAATGACTGACAACTGGAACAGCAATGTTTGCAATTGCAGTATAGGGGGCAATATTCTACGTCATAACTCATCATATCCTTTTCAAACCGCTGATTTATGTGGCATTGACTAGTAAAGCTGTAACCAGGGAGGGGAAACCCCAGAGAGCATATAAGGCCCTTTTAATGGGACACCCATCCAAGAGGGTTTTAATCTCTTGATCCACCAGGCTCAGAAAGCGAGAAGCAGCCACCATGGACACGAGGCACTCTGGGATGTCCCTGCTGTTTCTTAGCCGTCCAACACTGGCAGCTGTCCATTTTTTTAACAAGTGAACAAAGTTAAAACCACATGAGCAATAGTGATGCAGCTTTGAGCAGCCTTTACTGGTTACAATCAGGAAGAAGAATAATGTTGATGTTGTGCTTTTCTCTGCAACCAAAACTTATTAAATCAACATTTCTGTTAAGTTGAAGTTTGAGGCTGTTCTGTTTTTAAGACTCTGCAATCCTTTGCATCATTCAGGGTTGCATTTCTGAGCTCGGCCACCCATAGGAGACGTTCAGAGCTCAGCACAGATTCACCCCCTGCATATGCAGGCAGCAAAGAGATTGAGAGGCAGCCAGTGCTTCCACACAGGGCTTCCACCCAGCAATCTAGGTCATTAGGTCTACAGTGTAATTCAAGTAGCGCCACATCTGCTCGCATGTAGGCAGGACTGGCTGTTGTGGCCGGAGCATTAAAGTGATGCATAATCCTTCTGTCAGCTGATAGTTCGTATTGTTGGCTTGTAGTTCGGCCAAGCTTACTTCAAAGGTGTGCTATCGAGTATTTGTATCAAAGAAAGGCAGAGAGGTGTTTTAATCACAATTACATGCTGTCACTAACAGACAATAGAATGCATGCACAGTATCTGCAGATCAATGTGGGTAATGATGCATTGCACATGTATTGGCGTGTCATTGTGCAACTGATTGGAAAAGCTTAATGAGTGCATGTCACTATTGTTGTCCTGGCATCCATCTTGGCCTAGTATCTTGCATGCCATTGGGCCGAAGAGGTCAATGGACCACATGCTTATATACTGAACGGACCCTGGCTTATTGACCGACAGACGGATGACCCAAATGAGTAGAGAGAAAGGATTAAGTGTTTATTATCCTCTCCCTTTATCCCTGTTTCAAGCCCTCCCTTTATCTCTCTTTCTGGGGGGAGGGGCTTGTAGTTAATGGGGGGGTGGGCTGAAGGAGGCGGGAGCTTGTGGAAACCAGTTCGGATGTTATTATTATTGACATGTGGACCACCAAGCCACATCGACCAAGTCCATATGACCAAACTTCTACTCTCAGTAATGAGAACACTCAATTGAGTTAACCCTTTATAACCTGATGATGCAGAGGCGAGCTTTCATCCCTACATGGAATCATTTAATCTTTAGTATTACTTTGATCTAAAAGGACTGTCCTGCATTTTCAAATGAAGAGCTGCTGATATTTTAAAGTTTAATTTCTCACATATTGAACTTTAATTAAAAGCATTTTTTTTAGCATGCTTTCATAAGCCATATTTTACTTGCATGAGCAGGTCAATTATCATTGTTCTTTGTAAGAAATATTAAGAAGCTACAGAGGGAAGATTCCTAGCTGTTCGCCTCTCAATTATTGAACATGTTCATGCAGGGAAAGCATTCAAATGTGCTTCATGATGACTGAAAAATGGCCAGAATAACACTTAAAGCAATGCTTACGAGGAAGTAGTTGATGGTGAATATGACTACCTTAATAAAATGTGTTACTTAGATTTATTTGAAGGCACTGCTCTAATAAAAAGTACAAGTTAGAGAAGGTAAAAATAATCCCTGAAACAGTGGGGATACTGAGCAGACTTTTGCTCTTATATGAATGCATATGTTTGTTTTTATATAAGTATGTACAGCTGCAGGACTGTGCATCTTTAATACACTAAAATAACCCTGCAGTGTCTGTGTTAATCATACCAGAGGAGCATGTCCACCATGGCAGCAGAGCAGCTCATTCAGGCTATCTCAGACAATACTTGCTTATTCTATCATTTAATTGGATTTGGATAGAGAATGAGTATTGTCCTTTTAATGCAAGTATAATTACTTTTCAACTCAGCATTCATGTAGTTGCAGCTGGTTGACGAAAGTGATCTATACGGTCAGTTTGCTGGAAACCAAATTCCCTTCAGGATTGCTTTAGAGTTGATTCCTCTGTGTGCTTACTACAGATATTTAGTAATAAACATAAATGGTTGTAATAGTTGCTCCAACGTAACTTCACTTCTGAGCTTTGAGTGATTTACTGCACCTTAGTCTCTGTTGGTCCCAAAAGTCATCAAAAGGAAATGTGATGAGGCTTTGTCACTGCAGCTCCAAACAGACAAAGAGATTCGTCACAATAACATCCGGCCGGTAATAATGATACCGTGGAAGTCAGCTGGAGGCGTACAGAGTGAAGTGGACCAGATGAGGGGATGGGGACCAGCAGCCCGAGGGGGGGTTAGTGACTGACTGGGCCCTCCGGTCGACCATTTTAGTTAGTGCAGCCATCCAGATAATTAAACGTGATGGCAATCTTTGACACAGTGCAGTCACATCACACCTCAGTGCCACAGGAGCTGTAATGTCTCACTCTCACTCTCTTTCATTGACACATAATGGCACCTTTTCAATACATATCTTCTATTTTTCCCATTTTCCCTCAAAGAACCAACAGAAAGGTCCCTAAATGTCTCACCACATCTGCTCCTGAATCACCACATCACTTTCAGGCTCTTCAACTTTATTGTGAACTCGTCTTCATGAATGTTGAAGATTTTTAGTGAAAACTAGTTTCCAATATTCCTCGGTGATAACTCTGGCAACCAAAACACTTTTGATCCCATTTCCAAAACTCTTTAATTAAGTGGTAAAGCAGATGAGCGCTTCAGAGGCTGTGACGACAAGCATTTACTTAGAGCATGTTCAAGAGCAGATGACGGCTCAAATCCATTTAATTGCAAATGAACTTCCCAAAATGCATTTCTATCCAATCTATTCCATTTGTCATCCAAGTGGGACTTCACGCTGCTGCTGCTGTTGAGGCTGATTTCCAAAAAACTATCTGAGGCGGTGTGGTTATTTACAGCCCAAACTGACACCCAGTACTTCAGAGACCGTTTTACCTTTTACAGCTCAGACGAGAAGAGCTGAAAGCCTGGCAAACGGCTGCACTACTATCCATCCAATGTCACACTAACACCAGGATTTATATCAAGAAGAACATGCATCTTTTCCCTTTAAAATTCAGTCTGACCTTCCTTTACTGGCACTCTGCAAACATGGATTAAAAGTTTTTACCCTTCAAAATAGACCATCCGCATGTGAAAGCGAACATTTTAAAACACTGTAACATCAACATTTAGCTCTGGTACCATTAGATGAATGAGGCAACCTAGTTAAGTCAGCCATATTTGACTTTTCGGTGTAAAAATGTATTATTTATGATGATCCGCTCGAGCCAGAAATGGAGGTTGGAAGCGGCTGAGGGTGATCTCCCTGCTGAGAATCAAATATATATTGGTAAATAAAACATTCAGCCATAAAATATTCAAGTCTATAGACCCTGTGAACCAGTTTACGTTATTTGATTAAATTTATAATGTACCCCTGTGGCTGTCTGTGGTCAGATCTGAGGGGTTTGATTCAGAAACACTTAATACTGTTCATTTAAAACAATACACTACGTGCCAGATGAAATAAATTATAAACACTAATGTTTTCTTGACATTTACAGATTGTAGATTAAACAAATGTTAACAGAATTTAATTAAAGGGCCCAAGATGGCTTGACATTTCTAGTCATAATAGATTTGATTGCCCACTTGCTTCTAACTGTGTTTACCTCAGTGTGAAACCACAGTGTTGATGCACAGCACAGTACTGAAAGGAGCTGTACCAACAAACGCAGCTATTATTTTATCATTTAACTAATAACCATGCTATAACCATTGTCAATAAAGTATATAATATGTGGGTGCAGACATAGTATGTCATTCCCCCTACTCTCTCCCAGTTTCCTACACTATCCACTGTCCTCTCCTTATTAAATGAAGTTGTAAAAGCCCAAAAAATATAACTTTAAAGTATCTAATACTTGAGCTATATATATGTATAATCATTTCAACTACCCTTTTTTTACTAAAATAGACTTAAGAGATGTCAGAAACATACAGATATTTCTGATATTTTTGCATCAAACTCAAACATTAATCGATTATCAAGTGTACTTTAGCTGCACATGAATTTCCTGTCATATAAATGTTTGTTTCAGCTTAAATACCACACTAATACACACAGTACATCATTCTGTTTGAATAAATCATAGGATTTTGTTGCTGCACTTCTTTATTTTATTCATGTGCCCCCTTAAAATCCTCAGCAGGGGGTTTGTGATGTGTTCTACATTTTGGGGTCAACTCTATACAGAAGTGGGTTGGCTCATTTACGATATGTTAAATTACAGCGGGGCTTCCTGCTACTTTATACAGTATGAATTACTCAGAGGGGTTTCCCTCCAGTACTGCCTGGTGTTCATTTAGGTTATGAGAGTTGCCTGCTTTAATTAGGGAGTCTCCTTAATGTATGCAGAGCTGCTTGTTGGTTTACTGCATTCATAAAAGAGTGTGGATAACAGCTAATATCAGGAGCTGTATCAGCAGACTTTGCATTTTTCAGTCGCTGTATCATTTGGACACTTGGAGGTTCATAACACCTGTCAAGCTCCTAAAACTTTGTAATAAAGGTACATTACGTCCTTTTACTAACACACAGACAGAGTACAGCTGAGGGGACATTTTTAGTCAGTCTACTGTTGTATTAGAATATATTTGACAGACCTAATGTCACCCTGATGATTTAATTAACATCTTTATGTTTGCCTTTGTCTTGCTTTGATAAGAAATTTCAAATTAAGTTGAGCTCTTCCCGTCAGACTTATTACTATATTCTGTTCAGTTAACATTGTTTGATCACAGCTGTGGAACAAAGACAAAGAGAGTCCCTGGTATCCATGAAGAGAGTATTATTAATAAGCTTTCTTATTCAAATTCCAACTGCATTTTTAGTTGTAGCCTTTGTGTACATCACATGGGAAAAGGACACATGTTATCCTGTTCATGATTAAGAAAACAAGAATGCTGTGATTATACTTCAGAAAGATTTGAAGAGAACAATGAAAGAAAACTGCAATAAAGTCCCTGCAGAAGAAGAAGCTCCCTTTATACTTTTAAGACATCATACCGCGTAGTGTGTCCGTTCAGCTGGCAGTCAACATGAGTGTTAGCATGAGTGACCAGCGATGGCGGCTGAGCTGGCTGATACTGACCATCTGTGTGTATGTTGTGTGTGTGTATGTGCAGCTCCCTGCAGACTTCAGCAGACTTCACCTGGCCGACGGCTTGCACCCACAGGTGACCCACGTCTCCTCCAGCCACTCAGGATGTAGTATCACCAGCGACTCTGGAAGCAGCAGCCTGTCAGACATTTACCAGGTAAGAATGCCCCAAAACTGGTAGTGGATCCCCCAACCCTGGACTCCCTGGATAGTTCAGTAGGTGTGCTAGTTTGTCAACCAAATGAAGACTAATAAAGTTCCTCATTGTAGATTTAATCTCCCGTAGGTCATCAATGTTTGATGGCTTTAGCTGGTGTGTTTTGTTTTAACCCTTGAAGGGTACAGTGTGTAGAAATGGGAATATTTAGCGGTCAGATTGTAGATGGAAACACTCCCCTACTCACACATCACGTCGGTGAAGCAACATTGGCCTTCGAGGACAAGAAGCTCCTGTGATGCATGATAAGTATGATCATCCATTTGTCAAGATTTGACCATCAACCAATCACTCTCTTCTTCCTCATCTTCCAACTGGTGCATTTTGCGCAGCCATTCACTAAATACAAGAACTTAAAGAAACTTATGAATACTATATTCCATTTCTACCAAGTCTGCTCTGCTATAGGCCGCTAAATACTACACACTGTATCTTTGAAACATCTAAACTACAACAATCAGAGGCTGGGCTGTAACCACATTGATTAATTTGGGTCAACTTTTGGACAATGGGATGTGGTGTTGTTGGCTTAATTTAACACGTGTGACCTGAAACTAACAACGGTGTTTATTGAACTGTAAGCTAATGTTGCTAACCCAATTCAATCTTAATTCCACGTGTATAAATCAGGTGAGAGACTTGAACTGAAGCCCAGCTCAAATTATTCAAAGTCTGTACCTCTCTGCTCGGTGGAACGACAATCATACCTCTGGGAATTTAGGTTAGTCTCATTAAGTAGAACCAGAAAATTTGGCAAAGCAAAAAGCTTGGCACACAAAAAGGCTAAAAGACCCACTAATAGGACACTGTCGCTGCTCAGCGGGGGACGAGCAGACAGGCTGGTGGCTGCGAGCAGGTGGTCCAGCCTACTTCCTGACTCCAGCTCGGCGTCTCATCACCTCAAAGCAGAAGTGAAGAACTCCCAGGGAGCTGTGACGTGCGGTCTGGTGTGATAAAAAGCTTTGTGAGCCATATTTATGCCTGAATATTACAGGGAGCAGCGGTAGACTTTGCAGAATCCTTTCATGACAGTCAAGTGTGACTAAGGTAATCAATATAGAACCCTGACTAAAGAAAGAGAGACTGAAGAAAGGGGTAATGTTTTTCGCAGCCACCTTAGCCCTGTAGAGGTAAATAAAACACGATTCAGCTCCAAGGAACACACACACATGCTCACACACACACAATCCCGTGACTGTGGACGTGCCCCAAACCCTGTAACTAATCCTCTTAACACTGAGCACCCACCCTATTGGCTCCTAATACTGCCACCTGCTGTGTGCCTATTTGTGTGTGTCTGTTTGTAAGTGTGTCTGTGCTCAGAGGGCATCACTCAGAGTCTCTGTGTTTAGTAGGGAGCTCCTCTGCGTGGTGTGCGCGTGTATGTGGGTGCTGTTGCATTAGATCAAACTGTTTGAATATGGCTTTATAATGGCGTGTTAGGCCTGTAGGAGAGTGTGTTATTGTAGAACCGTGTGTGTGTGTTTGTACATGTTTGGCCCTGCTGTGGCTGGCTGGGGCAGGTTGAACAGGCTCTACTGTCCCCAGTCAGTGATCCTGGTCTTAGAGCCATCTGCTAGCAGCTCTCTGTCTCCTGATTCCTCTCCCTCCCTCTCTCTCTCTCTCTCTTTCTGAAACGGGCTGTCCTGCTTTCTCTTCACTCCTTTTGTTGAATCTCTACTTTCACAGCCTTTAATCTACCTGTAGCAGCAGCTGCTCTGTCTCTGGGTGCTATGTCTACTACTCTCCCTTGTCTTGCTTTGTCTCAGTGTAATATTGTTCTAATCAAACTTGTGATCTTACCAGCTGGGAAACATGTTTCTTCAAAGTCCCAGGATTCCTGTCAAAACTGGAGCTTCATATTCAATCATTTGATGCCTGTGGCCAATGTCTTGCTGACTCAGGTGTCCCACATTGAACATTTGCTGTTTTATATTGTATATGAGCACAAACTAAATACTTTGGGGTATGGAAGTAGTTGAAAGATAAGCCTCAAAGCTCTTGGGGAAAATAATTCAACGTATTGTTTTATTACAGAAGTTAAGCAAAGGAGAAACAGATGAATTCTTAAAAGACTGGGGAGTAAATGGTAGGGTTGCCGTTGGCCCAGTGGTCTCAGTGCGTGCCCCATATAGAGAGGCTATAGTCCTCATCGCAGAGGTCGCAGATTCCAGCCAGAGGTTCAGTTCCAGCCTTGACAATTTACTGCATGTCCTCCCCCACTCTCTGCTCTCCACATTTCCTGTCTCTCTTCGGCTTTCCTGTCCATTAAAGGCGAAAAATGGCCAAAAATACATATATGTAAAAAAAAAAATGTAGAATCACTAAGAACACAGTGGTTACAGCCCTGTTTCAAATGCACCACAGTGAACTTGCAAAAAGAAACGTGTGCTGGTGTTATAGTTCTGGTTAAATGGTACTGCCATAATGATATAATGCTGTACTACCAGGATGTAAACAAGCACAAATGACAGATGAATCTTGTAGCGCTGCATGGTTTGGCAGTATTTTGATCTAGAAAATAGAGATAAAGTAGCATGGAGGCTGTTTCTGGTTAAACTGGGATATAACCTGGCATGTGGATGTTAACCTGCAAGGAAGACCCACACTCAGTAAACCAACTTGACGTCATTTACATGCAGACTGTGTGATCCAGTGTGATGCCTAGTTCTGAGTGTCTCTCTCACCTTTAGACCAGTCAGTTCGTCTGACTGAACCCTGCCCTTACTTTTTGCAACCCTCGTTCAGAGCACACAAAACAATAACAAAACTGCACAGATAGTGAAAAGGATTCAATCTCATCTCCTGGCATCCTAGGGAACTCCCCAAACTGTTTGTTTTATGCAACATTACTTCTTTATGGTTTGCTAAAGTTGCTCCCTGCAGATTTGAGAATTAATAATGAAGCCCGTTACGCCCCGAGCAATCTTAGTGGTCTCCGCTTGGGGTGTCTTTGAATAAAAAATCAGGGGAGGTCTGGTTCTTTACACTAGAGACCACAGGAAGTTTATGGTACAAAGAAATATGATGGCAGTTATTTAACGATAACATTTAGCATGTGCTGTAATGAGGGGCTGCTGAGAAGATTGGGGTTCAGAATTCTAAAAAATGAAGCATTGAAAAGCTTCACCACTGGTCCCTCCTGCTGCTCTTTTCTCCACGGCACCCTTTGGTCTCCACAAGTGATGCACCCCACGAGGAGCCGCTCATCACTGTCACGTCACCGGCAACATGGCGCACTGTTTTGTGTCTGAATAAATCATGAAATTGGTCCTTCAGAAGGACTTTGAAAGCATTGATCCAAGAATAGCACTGATGAAATATTAACAACACCTGACTTACCCACTGACTCTTAATGCTTACTGCACATTTATGGATTTCTGATGCACAGATGACACGAAAACAACACTGTGCAAGAACACAAAGGCGTATGGACAGCTTTGGTGCCAAGATTTCAACAAGTTTTCTCCATATGGCTTGTTGAGTGTCTATACATACAGATGAAATCAAATTAAATCAGTGTAGGAAGAAGTTCCTCCTTTTTATGTTTGTTGCATTTTTTATTTGCTGCAGAAAGAAGAGTTGTGAACTTGTCTGGTGTGTCCTCTGTCCGTCTGTGGGCATTGGAAGACGGGCGATGAATATTCAACTCTCTGTTCCTTCAGGACAAAGACTTCAAGAGCACTGCCGGCCACATTTATTGTGGAGGACTTATTTTCTTATTTGTTACTGAAAGGCAGAGTTTTCTGCAGCCAGTTTTATACTCTATTGATTTTATTCTGAGGCGAGATATGCTTTGCTGCTTGCATTGTTTATATTCTCCTTTCTCTTAACTGTTAAAAGTCCTTACACATACACCCAGATCTTCAGCCACGCCCACCAGGGCGTTTGCTCCAGTGATGCCCAAATGGCCACTCAGACACAGGCCTGAATCATTAATGAGCCTTCTGCACATGGCATTTGAGGAGAAATGACATGGGTTTCAGTGAAAGACCTCACACGAGGACTCTGAGCCTTGAAAAATTAAAAGCAGACTGACAGTCTGGAAGGTGAAGATGCGTCTGGCTCTGGGATTTTGTGGACAGTTTGCAAAGGCGACCCTTTCTTCACTTTCTACTAAGAATCTTGAAGTTGGGCACCACTTCGAGGTAAGAAGGACTGTGTTTAGCTTGTTGAGGCTGCAGCCGGATGATGCTTTATCGCTCTGTTTTTCTCTGAAGGTTTCCGTTTCATCACTGAGAAGGTTTCATGTAGCGTGCAGGAAAATCAGGCAACACGGCCCCTCTGTCTTTTGCGGAAACATTTTCTTTGATGATAGCAGAGGAACCACAGAAGTATCACTCCTTCACAAGTAATTGCATTACTTTCGCCCCTCATCTCCGATCATTTTTTCAGCTCTACACATATTTCATCTTGTGCTTTCAAAGAAGCGGATCTGGCTGCGAGGCAGGCGCTGGAGTTTGCTGAGGGGGAGAGAAGAGGAGAGGAAAGTTGGGAGTTAATTAGCTTGTTACTATGCATAGCAGGCTGTTTGGTATGCAGCGTTGACGCCTGTCTCTCTCATACTGTACTGAATACCTTTAATCTATTTTATGAAATGGGTCAAATCTGCACAACAGTTTTAACAGAAGCTCTTTGTTTTTGTGTTGCTTGGATTGCATTATTCTGCAGCTGATGTTTGTTGGAGATTGATTTGAAAAGTGTGTTTGTGCCGTGCAGCCTCCTTCTTTGTGTCCTCGTTATGCAAGACTTGTACACTGGCTGTTTTCCAATCAGTGTACTCAGGCTAAGTTTTGAGAGTTGGACATGAGTTGGTCGCTGGCTTAATTAGCAGTCTTAAAGTTTGTAATGAGCATGCAGGTATGTGCTTCAGACGTGTGGCTGCAAATGAACATCTGTACTGTGACTTTGGTGATGGACGGACAGCTGCAGTTCAACAACTGCTGGTGTTTGATGGGAGACACCAAATCCCTCATTTTGTTTGCCTTTAAGTGCAGATAACTAACCCATATTCTATCTGTTTGCTCTTCTCAGGCCACAGAAAACGAACCAGGCGACATGGACCTGAGTGGCTTGCCAGAAACGGCCGTCGACTCTGAGGAGGACGACGATGAGGAGGATATCGAGCGAGCGTCTGACCCCCTCATGAGCCGGGACATTGTGCGGGACTGCCTGGAGAAAGACCCCATGGACAGAACTGACGATGACATAGGTGAGCACCTTGTGTTTGCTCTTCAATGCAGCTTATCAACACCACTATTAGAATTAAAATCTATTTTTGTGTGTGCCATCTTTTCAAATGGGAGCAGTTTCTCAGACACTAGTTTGAGGCACAGACAATCATTGTCCCTGTAGAGACAGTATTCTTGTCCCAATTCTAAAATAATAAATTGCTCTCCAAAAGCCACACCCTCATTTCTTATTCAAATCTCAAACTACATTTACATTTTTTTGTTTGTTTTCTCCTCCTCTGCGCTCATTTGCACTGTAGACTTTCGAGTAATTCTAAAAAACCACATCAGGCTTGCAGTATCATATCCCTTTAAGCTATGACTCAACTCCAGTGATAATGATAGGCATGTAGAAAAAAATTTAAAAAGTAGACACTGTCAGAGCTTAGCTACAGATGTGGACTGGGGGAGGATGATTCTCTGGATGCAGAGAACGTCGAACGAGTGCCAACCGTCCTCCCCCTCCCCCCATCCTCTGATTCCCCCCCCCCCGCGGCACACCCCTCCCTCCGCCGGCAGGCTTTTCTAGGTCACTCCGGCACATCATCTCGCCTCACCTCTCCCTGCACATTAAAGTTTCAGTGCTTCCGCAGCTTCACACACGACGCTGTTGCCATGCCAAGTACAGGTCAGTCAGTACACCAGACTATTGCCAGGAGGGAAGCACTGGTGGTGGATGTGCAGGGAGAGGGGTAGTTTCCCACTTTGGTGCAGAAGACACTGGTTTGCTTTTAGCGACACACCCAGTCAGATACAACCAGCTTTAGAGACATCCACACAAATAACAAAACTTAGGTGCCTTTACTTCACCCTTCTTAACGTGCTGTGGTTTAGCTTTGCCTTGAGGGACGTCCCTGTAAACTTTTCTAACAGAGCACTGTAATGATGAAAATGTACCAATATTCATCACCCTCACTGAGGAGTTTGGATCATTAGGTAAAAGAGGGAAAGAGTTGCAGGTAAAGCTGAAGTAATTGATTGATTTTGCAGGTATGCTGTTAGTTTGATGATTAATAATATGTGTAAGTCAGCAAGAAAGGATAGTTTCATCCTTAATACCGTAAGAACTTGCAGCTATTCTTTGCCAAATTAAAATAAACTGGATATCTTATAGTTGTTGAGCTTTCTGTCGGCTGGAGCAGGTTTTTTATACATCAGGAGGTAGAGCAAGTCATCATCTCTGTGTCTCTAATTTGCCCTGAAAGGCTTAGCCATCCATGAAGATGTGTATCTGAGCTTGTACCATTGGCTCTTAATCAATCTTTATTCACATTTTTTGCATGATCACACTAAATCTGTTGGAAAATGACACGATTATGACCATCAGAAGCGTTTCCAAGTTGAACTGCCCTCTAACTTGTCAGCCAGCTTTGATTGTATGCAGGAAAAAAAGTTCATCCAGAGTAAAAGGCATTGGCTTTAATGCAATTTAGGATCCTGTTGGCAGTCATATGAGGCCAATTTGTCCATATATAATCTATTTAAAGAGGTACCTGCATGCAAGAGAAGTTAACAGTCAGCTGTTAGATACTGCCTCTCAAATCCAGTTGACTCCAAGTCACTCGTCAGACTGTAAATAACAACCCGCACGTCAAAGGAGGCTGTTGACAGAACAGCTAAGTACACCAGAAGACTGAAAAAGTTACCCCTCTCTCTCTCACACACACTCTCTGGGATGATTGGTGACGGGTTCAGAGATTTGATCCTAATGCATAGCAGGATAGCAGCCTCTGCAGTCAGTGTAGGGATGTGTGTGAGAGTGGGATGAAAGTAATAAGAAGTTGTCCTCAATCAGTGCACAAGAAAATCTCCATATTACAGTCCATTTACCATTCACACTAGATTTAAGGAAGTATGACTTTATTACTTTTATGTGAACTGGCCCTTTAGACCTGATTGCAGTAGACCGAGTTTAAATGTAATTTCAGCTCCAATGTCTGCATTAAACTCACCCCGAGGTCATCGAGCAGAGTGTCAGCAATTATTCTTGGCCAGCCTTGAACGTTTATATCAATGGAATTGATATTTGGCTTTATGTTCTCCAGATAATGATTTCTCTGTTGGCTATTCACTGTGCTGATGATCTGTTCTGATGCTCAGCCTGCAGCTCGTGTCATCTTGGCTGAAAGCGAGGGCAGTGCAGGGTTGCCAACAAGGCTCCCTGCATGCATTCTGTCTCTCCTCTGGGTGTCAAGGCTCTGGTTTGCTCTTTTTCTCATCCTCGTCCTCTTCTGTCTCTCCTCTGTCCATCTCACAGAGCAATTACTGGAGTTCATGCATCAGCTGCCGGCATTCGCCAACATGACCATGTCGGTGAGGAGGGAACTCTGCGCAGTCATGGTCTTCGCCGTGGTGGAACGCGCCGGCACCATCGTTCTCAATGACGGAGAGGAGGTGTGTGTTGGTGGCATAAATAAGCACACATAAGCCCGGTCATGTGACTCTGTCTTTCATCGTATTTATACTCCCTCTCTCGTGGAACTGAACCTCAGTTTCACCCCTCCACACCGACGAGTCTTTCTTCTTCCATTTGGTGTTTTTTCTACTCTATTAAGTCTGAATGGTGGACCGCCCTTATCACCAGGCCTTTCCTGGAGCCCTCAGGCAGCTAAAGCAAGCATCACTTACTCTCTCTCGCTCTCTCTCTCTCTCTCTCGTTCCTGAAGACGCGACACGAGTTTCAATGCAGACAGTTTGCCCGGCTTTTGCGGTGATGCACCCAAACAATAAAGAGCAGAGCATGCCTGTGAGGCCGGGCCGCTTTAGTAAATGTCCGGTCACAGAGAATTCAGGCTTCATTTGGCATATTGTTGCTGCCGGTGAACAAGATGTGAATCCAAATACTGCCTGCTTTTGAGAGATTCTTAAAAACAGTCCAATAAAATGAATATTTTTCTTAAATTGTACTAAACTTGTATTGTTAACTGTATTGCAACCTCACATCCTAGTTGATCCTAATACTTCTCTGCTATTTATGTATCCCTCTGAGGAGAGTAAAACCCATCTGTTAGAGCAGCAGTCCCCTCGCAGTCACTGCATATGCTTTTTTTTTCTTTGACAAAAAACTTTGACTCATTAGGGGACACCAGCTGTTGGGAATATCACTAGACTGAACAAAGTTATTCTTAATGTAGTGTTTTTTTCCATCGTACTCTTTTCCTATGTTTGTTTGTTCTCCTTTATGTACTCCACTATCTATAACTCGTGTGTTGTTGCTCCAGCTGGACTCCTGGTCGGTGATCTTGAACGGTTCAGTGGAGGTGACGTACCCTGACAGCCGAACAGAGATCCTGTGTATGGGGAACAGTTTTGGGGTGTCACCAACCATGGAGAAGGAGTACATGAAGGGAGTCATGAAGACCAAGGTGGACGACTGCCAGGTAGGACACTGTGTAGCCTCACTGAGTTAGGATAAAAGAGTCGGTTTCTTCTCTATAAAGCAATGCATGTGAGGATATTCAGTCCCACTGTGACCCACTCATTCTACACAGTGTTTGCAGTCATGGCATAGAAAAAGGCTTTTGGCGACAGCATCCACTTTAATGTGAGAAACAACCCGTTTTAAAGAGAATAGGCCAGCTCATGTAAAGATCACATTATTTTGCATCATGTTTTTTAATGGGAGCAAAACACTAAACACTGCGAGTACAGCCCCAGATTTTTACGCCTTTAATCATCACGAGCGGGATGAGAGAAGCTTTTTGCTCCTAATTGGTAACAGCCCCTTCTTCATTATTTAGTAGTGGAGATAGTAGTTTAGTTTCTTTGCAGACATTCTTCTAAGTCTGTTGTTAACAGTTGTGTTCAATAAACTTCAAATTGGACTTTTTTACACAGTGCAGTCAGTTGCTATGTCATAGATTCGCCAATATCTGATCAACTAACTTATATAGATTTAACAACAAAAATATAATGCGATGCTAAACTGGAAACATAACTGCTGTAGTCTTGGTTCCTTAGGGTTAAAAAATGTCTCCAAATGGTCCTCTAACTGTTGTGTTCTCCTCTCTTGTCCAGTTTGTGTGTATAGCCCAGCAGGACTACTGCTGCATCCTTAACCAGGTGGAGAAGAACATGCAGAAGGTGGAGGAGGAAGGAGAGATCGTTATGGTGAAGGAACACCGTGAACTGGACCGCACCGGCACCAGGAAAGGACACATTGTCATCAAGGTAACAAAAGCAACATTCAAGTTATTTACATTTTAAAAACACTTAAGAGAAGAGAAAGTAGTCCCTGTTCCTTGGGAGCTTATTCTAAACCTCTCACACCATGGTTTCAAACCTCAGGGCACATCAGAGCGTCTCACCATGCACCTTGTGGAGGAACACTCAGTGGTGGACCCCACCTACATCGAGGACTTCCTGCTGACCTACAGGACCTTCCTCTCCAGCCCCATGGTCGTGGGCAAGAAGCTCCTGGAGTGGTTCCACGACCCCAGTCTCAGGGACAAGGTATGGAAGAAGAACCATGAAGTCATTGAATAACTCAAACAGTCATCAAATATGTTACCTAAATGGAATTAAGACTATTTAATTGTAATAAAGACAATGTTTAATAATTAGTCAGCGTGCTTGCATGACCTTAAAACATGCCAGAGACAGTAGGAGCTCAAACAGGCTGAGACACCTCATGAGCACATGAGTGTTTTTAGGTCATGATGTAAACTACATAATACATACTCTACTAGTCAAACAGTAACCTGTGTGTTGACTTGTGCTGATTATTTCCCCAGGTTACACGGGTAGTCTTGCTGTGGGTAAACAATCACTTCAATGACTTTGAGGGAGACCCCGCCATGACCCACTTTCTGGAGGAGTTTGAAAACAATCTGGAGAGAGAAGTGAGTACAACGACTACGTATGCTAAAAGATATTTATAATGTGAACCCCTCTTGGTGCAGTTTCCTTACACCGTGTTGCTTTTGTTCCAGAAAATGTGTGGGCACCTCAGACTGTTAAATATAGCGTGTGCTGCTAAAGCCAAGCCTCGTCTGGTGACTCTGACCAAGCCGTGCAGGGACTCTCCGCTGGCCTTCAGCCTCCTCGGAGGTCAGGAGAAAGGTTTCCGCATCTTTATCGATGCGGTGGATCCCGGGAGCAAGGCAGCAGAAGTCGGCCTTAAGCGTGGAGATCAGGTAAGATAGCTTCACCATTTTTACTTCTATTGCTTTCTACGCTGGGTTCCCACTCTTACATGATTCAGCATCTTTTCTGTATCACCACGTCATTTACATACAGAGCTGTCAGTCAGTGTGCTCCGCTTCTGCTGTAAAAAAGGTGTCTAAAGTTGTTTCATTCTTGGGATTTCCTCCTCAAATGTGGTGGAAAAACTTTCTGTAAAGCTCCACAAGTGATTTCTTGTCTGTAGGCCTCAATTGTGTGGTGAAACCCCTCCTGTCACACAGGCCAACACTTGAATTGATCCTTTTTACTCGTGTTGAACTTCATTTTCGATGTGAAATTGGGTTTGAATTTTGCTCTAACTAGCATTAAAAGGCTTCTTTAAGGTAGTCTTAAATTGAACTCCTAAGTAGCTGCGGGCATCCTGTGTTAGCTTTCTCTCCGCGAGTTGACTTCTCAACAATTTTCACACTCTGCAGTCCTCAGAGCTTTAAGCAAAGTCCCTTAATCCTTGAAACCATCTTGAGAGTGTCTGGATGAGAGTTAAGCCCTTTTGACTCCAAACATCCCCTGCAGCTGTTTCCCCCAGAAGGAAGCAGAGAAGCTGACATCCTTGGAAGCATTCACGCTCACCCTGCTCACACCTCCCTGCTTTTTTTTTTACACATTGAGTATTCACTCTGGGTCTGTCATTTCAGAGTTTTACTATCAGTCCGGTTTGTTTGGTCATCTGGTGATTAGTGTTAGTGCTTTAGAGGTAAACTCTGAGCCAAGTCTCATTAATTGCTGCTGATCCTGAAACAGAATTGTGGTCTTGTTAGTCAGTGTTTACAGGCCTCACATCAGCAGGGAATCACTTCCTCTCCCACTAAGAAGGAAATGGCGCAGGCTGGTGAGCAGATAGTGTGTAAAAGCAAATATCCGTCTCATAGACAAAGATCATGATGTTGAAGTTTCAAACATTTCCTGTACAGATTGACATGAGATGCAGTTTCAGACACGTTGACAACTTGAGGCGGAACACAGACTGAGTTATTCCTGGTCAGGCTTTTGTACCAACCAATCCACATCGATCTAAATTTATATGCAAGACTTTTGGATCAAGTTGCTGAGTTGGAATGCAGCATCGCATACAGATTTCCTCAAGTTGCTGATTCACACGTGCCCCTCACACTGTGCAGTCGTCCCTGTTGGACATGAGAGAAGGCGTCTCAGGAGGCAGGATGTGACTTGAAAGAATCCTGCAGCAGTCATCGTTGAATGTTTGCAGGATATCTAAGAAAGCGAGTGAAGCTGTGTCTGACACCATGATGGCAGATTTTTGTCTTTATACTGACGCTATATGTAAACGGATGTATTCACAGTATCTACAAATGAAGAAGCATGCTGACAGGCAGGAAGAGAATGAAGCAGCTTAATTTGGTGCACAAATATCGCAGCAGTCTTGTTATGTATACGTCATCCTGCCACTTGAATTTACCTGCTGCATCACACAGCCCTGAGACAAAAGGATGCAAAGGCTAAGTCCTTGTGAGATTAATAACTGTAACACATATCTTTCTTTATAACATATGAAGTCCTCAAATATAAGGAAGTTTAATAAAATGTGCCTGCTTTGTTTTGTCTTTCTTTTCCTGCAGCTCTTGGAGGTCAATGGACAAAACTTTGAGAATGTCCAGCTCAGCAAAGCCAACGAGATTCTGAAGAACAACACTCACTTGTCTATAACTGTGAAAACAAACCTTTTAGGTAAGTTGATGATCAGACAAACCTTTTGTTGCATGGGAGAATGGTCAAAGATAAAGTGGAGAGTGGTTGAAAGGTTGTGAGATTACTTACAGGAGAGCAAAGCTAGTTGAGGACCTAAGACCAATCTAGTGTAACAAAAGAAAGGAACTCCACTTTAAGCTTGAAATATTTCATGCATAGAACCAACAGAGAGGAGGTGCATGTATATGTTCCCATCTCTGAAGTGCTTACTTACCAAAAGACTTGACAACAGGTTTACTAACAGCCTTAAATGCCTTACATTACAAAAAGGAGAGAGACAGACTGAAAGGGAGATGACATTCTTGAGGCAGCCATTACTTTTTAAAACCCTTAAATGATTTGCATTAAAACATCTTCATTGCTCTCCTCTTTACCATTTCTTTATCTAGTGTTTAAAGAGCTGCTAACCAGACCAGAACAAGACCACGATCTGGACGGTGAGGAGGAACACGACAGAAAGAACGGTGCACCCCACCTCCCGAAGATCGGAGACATCAAGAAGGCCAGCCGTTACTCTATACCCGACCTGGCGGTGGACGTGGAGCAGGTGATGGGTCTGGAAAAGGTCAGCAAGAAGGCGAAGACCAACACGGTGGGAGGACGCAACAAGCTGAAGAAGATCTTCGACAAGACGCTCACCAGCATCCTGCCTCCGAAACCGTACAAGTAAGAGGAAGAGATCAAATGTAGAGGGCAGCTTCTTTATTTAGAAAGCTACAGAGATATAAAAACTACACAGGTCCGCTTTTTCTGTTGACAGCTCTGAGCATGCTTATTATCAAACTAGTGGGACTGTGATAGTTATATATCAACATAACACTGAAGGCATGAAGAAATTGGCGTAAACAAGTCCAAGTTTTTGGTTTTATTATATGCAGTGTGCAGAGAAGAAGCAGTGACGTGACTGATTGGACTGATTGTCCCTCATTTTCCAACATTTTTACATCTGGAAGGTTTTCCTCTTCTTTCTCTCAGAACAACAAGTATTGCATAAGTCATATTACCTGTCAGCTGCAGAGCTGACTCACACATCGTTATGGTTCTTATCTTGTTCTCACTGACCTAACTAGATAAAGTTTGGCAACACTGATAACACACATAACTTTTGCTGTGTGTTTTGGTGCTGCTGCTTTCTCCTTTAAGCTTGATAACTATCAGAAAATACTTAATAACGGTTTGAGTCATTGATTTAGGACCTTTGTGCTACAATGGTGTGGAGCTAATGAACCTTGAGACTAGAAAAAGTAGAGGAAAGCACTGATGCAAGTGCTGGAGTTTCCATCTAATAAGAGACAGTGGGATTCTCTAACGATCTACCTCCATCTGCAGATCTCACATTGGTTTCTCAGCTCACTGACCTGCATGTGAACCTGTCACAGAAAATCAGCTGTAAAATGTGAATGTATGTCACCTTTATGCACACTCTAGTCAAAGCATTGCCCAACCAGAGTGTGCTCACAGCCTCTACCTCCCTCCAACATCGCCCCCTGCCTGTTACTGAGAGAACTGCTGTCTTACCCCCTCCCAATGCTCTCTCTCTCTCTTGTTTCCATAGCGACGTTTGCGTGGGCCAATCACAGGACGACAGCATAGTGGGGATGAAGCAGTCCAAACAGATCCCACCACCTCTGCCCGTCAGCGGAAACCTGTCGTCATCAAACCCAGACCTTCTGCAGTCTCACCACCGCATCCTGGACTTCAACAACCAGCCTGGTGTGTACCAAACTGCTGTGTGGATGAAATACACGTTACATTACATCACTGGGATTATGTTTTCTTTGAACATCAGTTGCAGAAAAATACCCAGAAATTATTTTTATGTGGATTAACATTAAATATATGATGTCTTATTTGCATTAGCTGCAATTGAAAAAGCTAAAAATGAGTTTCATCATGCTAAATCTTTGAGCTTGGACACAACATTATGACTGAATGAGGAAGTTATATAAATAGAACCTAAAATCATGTTATTTGATATGTTGAAAGTCAGTAACAGAAACCTAGTGGGAACACAGTTGCATTTTAAGATCTGTAATAGCTGCTTTTAGCTTTGGATCATATCACAGGGACCTAAGTGTGGTGGTTGAAACATCCCAATTATATTTTTGGGGCATTTTCACTTTTATTGATAGGACACCTGAAGAGAGACAGGTAATTTGGGGGAGTAGAGAGTGGGGGAAGACATGCAGCAAATGAGGCAAAAGTCCTGGACTCAAACTAGCGACCTCTGCCACAAGGACTATAGCCTCTGTATGTGGGGCGCGCTTAGACTGCTAGGCCACTGGCGCCCCAAACATCCCAATTATTAAGGTTTTTCAAAAAATAAAAGCTCTGAAACGATGACTGCACAGAGCTTTAGAATACATTTTTTCTCAAGTGAAGGATTTGCTTAGTTGCTCAATTGGAGCTTAAGTTAAAGATGACAAACAGGTGTAAAAGTTATTTTGGAGGAAATAAACTCCCAATAGAGTCAAGTACTAGGTCACATCAACAGTAACAATCATTAAATCTTCATTATTTAAAGAAGGCCTGCTTATTAGTCATGTTTTGCTTATAAATCCAGCATTATATAACAGATAGCTACTAAAACAGTTGATTGATGTCACATCATTCACTTTTATGACTCTACAAACTGTGATAGAAACAGTCTCTTCACTGCTACCCTCATTAACAGTCCATCACATGTTGTTTGTGTTCTTCCAGTCCTGTTCATACCAAGTGAGTATGTCCCTCTTCCCATGATCCTGCTTCTCTCAGCACAGTCTGGTCTTTGTGGATGCTGTCAGCCTCCATGTCAGACTTACAGATATTAATCAGCTGCTGCTCTGCAGTTTGTACACGTAACATAAACTCGGTTAATCTGCGTTCATGCTTGGGAAATCGAATTGAGTAAAGCTAACGGCGCTGCATTAACTGCTGACCTTTACGTTTACTGTGGGCTCATGGGTGATGGTTGTGTTGTGGAGATTTTGGGGTCATGTGATCTGTGGGTTTGTGTCTGATAAAACTAATGAATGATGGGAAAGAAGGTTTGAGGTGAGGTGAAGGGAAATCTGGGAGAATTAAATGTCTTTCATTTTACATAACTTGCTTAATACAATGAAACCAGCTCACGCCTTACAGTAAAATACTTGTATGCTCATTCTGTGTTCTGCTCCTCCACAGATATGTCGGACCAGGTATTACGAGTCTTCAAGGCCGACCAGCAGTCTCGGTACATCATGATCGGGAAGGACACGACAGCTAAAGAGGTGGTGGCTCAGGCGATCCGGGAGTTTGCCCTGACTGCAGCAGCAGACGCTTATTCTCTGTGTGAAGTATCTGTCACACCTGAAGGCGTCATCAAACAGAGGCGGTTACCGGACCAGCTGTCCAAACTAGCTGACAGGATTCAGCTGAGCGGAAGGTAATGAAACATTTTGTCGGATGGGGAAACTTCAGCCAGTTTTGCACGGATTCTTTCTTTCCCTTTCTGACTCTGCCTCCTAAGAAACACTTTTCAATCCCCAACAGAGTGTCTAATGGGAAGAAGGTCCAGTGAGAATGAATTTGGGCCTTGAATTTTAAATAATTGCATTATCTTTAAACCTTCATTGACCATTTAGATCATGAAGTGTCAGAAATGGCTTTCAGATCACAAGCTGATGATCCTAAATAAGAAGAAAAGGCCTGTAAACAAACACAATTTCTCCTGTTTATAAAGATATCAAATAAAAAAACGTACATCCTTGTATCAAAAGAGATGGAACCAGCTACTGTTTGCATTGTTGATCAATTTAAGTGATGTTTATGCAACAAAGATAAAGTTTTTGGCTAAACATGCAACCTTCTTTATCCTCAGATACTACCTGAAGAGCAACATGGAGACAGAGACATTATGTTCAGACGATGATGCTCAGGATCTCCTGCGAGAAGGCCAGATCTCCTTGTTACAGCTCAGCACAGTGGAGGTTGCCACTCAGCTCTCCATGCGGGCCTTTGAACTGTTCTGCGCCATCGAGCCCACGGAGTACATCGACGACCTGTTCAAGCTGCGCTCCAAGACGGGCTCGGCCAGCCTGAAGCGCTTCGAGGAGGCCATCAACCACGAGACGTTCTGGGTGGCCACGGAGGTGACGCGGGAGCCCAACCAGCTCAAACGCATGAAGACCGTCAAGCACTTCATAAAGATCGCCTTGCACTGTAGAGAGTGCAAAAACTTCAATTCCATGTTCGCCATCATCAGGTGAGTCAGGGAATGACAAACAAATATGTAGGAGAGAACAACATACTGTAGCTTTTTATTAGAAAATGAGTCAAAGTTATGAAGAAGATCAAGCATGAACTGGTATCTGTGCTCCCTTCCACAGCGGTCTGAACCTGGCTCCAGTCTCCAGACTGAGGGGGACGTGGGAGAAGCTTCCCAGCAAGTACGAGAAGTTGTTCTCAGACCTGCAGGACCTCTTCGATCCCTCGAGAAACATGGCCAAGTACAGGAATGTCCTCAACAATCAGAACCTCCAGCCTCCAATCATCCCCCTGTTCCCGGTCATCAAGAAGGACCTCACCTTCTTACACGAAGGTAGAAAACAACTCTAAAGTCGTCTGTGTGCAGCCGATCCTTCGTAAAGTCGGCCCCTTTGTTAAGTGTACACCTGGTGAATTGGTGACTGAAGTTTTTCATGTCATGGTTGTCTGAGTTTAGAGTTTAGAGGCTTACATATCAACCTTATTAAACCAAAAATAATTCTGCCAGCATGCTCGTTTATGTCAGATTATTTTACCTGAAAATCCTTTGCATAGACCAAAGATGAAACCTGTAATATTCAACAGATACAAAGTGAACACTTTAAGATAAGCTTGGCTAGCTGTAGGTATATAATCCATAAGCTTTAGCACAAAAAGCTTTCTTGTGATGATGGTAGTCGTCTAGTTTACTGACTTTTATATTCTCATGCAATACAGTAAACCGTCAGCTTAAGGTTTTTATTTTTATCTAAATTTGTCATCACGTCTTTGAAGGTCATGCTTGGTCGTGTAATATGTTATTAATTGGTCTTCACTCTCTTCCATCCTCATTTCGCAGGCAATGACTCTAAAGTGGATGGCCTGGTGAACTTTGAGAAGCTGAGGATGATTGCCAAAGAAATTCGCCATGTTGGCCGCATGGCCTCCGTCAACATGGACCCTGCTCTCATGTTCCGTACCAGGTAACGCACCTCTCAAAGACAAAGCCGTACATCAGATTAATGATCCATCCCTCACCCTCTATGTAGGTCAGTCAGCACTCCACTGACTAACCAAGCTCTGCGGGGTTAGCCGGTTCACATAGATACAGCAGAGACTTCTGCATCACGCTTTCTTCTCTTTCAAGCAGCTGCTCCCTCTGGCAACTGTTTCCCTAAACACATTGTTGGCTTAAGATGTGCACAGTGCTTCTGTGAAAGTGTCTTTGTCTACTGATGTCACTTCTTAGCCGTGTTGCCATTTGATTTCCTCTTCTTTATGACTTTCACGTGGGACTTTGGTGAAATTCTCTTTTGTGATCTTGGTGGTCTTTCCTGTCCTAAGCTTTGTCTCCTTCTCTCTTTTCTCTGTAATTGTCCACCCTTTGCCCTCCATGCTTCTCTGTTCATGGCACCCACCCACTAGGAAGAAGAAATGGAGAAGTTTAGGGTAAGTTTGGTGACCCTAAAACCCTTTTGCACTCCCTGCACCTCCTGGCTCTATGCCTGCTTCTTTTTCTGAACACTTTTACTCCCACTAACAAGTTTGATTTGAATCCTCCCACTAACACTGTTTGAGCCTAACCAAAGAGCATGGGATGAAACAAAAGGTCACTTTTCTGACATTGGGGTTGCACTGCACTATTTTGCGTCTTCCAAATTTAACACCAAAGCAGCCCTGTGCTACAAACTAAACACAGGTGATCAAAAATATATCTACATTTGAAAACGTAGTAAGTGAATGCATCTTACATAAGCACATGTGACCTTTCTTCATGATGTTTTCACTAAAGGTGTGCATGCAGCTTCAGTATCAGACTTTGGCCTGTCATTGAGGTTTTATCCAAACATCTTATCTCCAGATTCTAGACAGATAGTGTTTTTATCATGCTTTACATTCTTGTGGTGAAATGGGATGTTATTGTTCATGCAGTATTTACTGGAACACTTTGTGAGAAACACTTGGAAACACACTGTGCTGAAGAAAAATGACACACATGTTAACTCTTTTGGTAATTGTGACTTCTGTATCGCATCATTTTGAGAAAACATCCCTAATTTACAACGTCTGTATCCCTATCTGTGGTGTTATCATGAGATCTTAATCACTGAAGTACACAGTGCTGAGTTCAAATTACAAGATACGAACAAGATAATAAGAAGAGCATGACTTCTCACCCTCTGAATCCTCGTCAGTCTTTTTAAAAACAACCCACATTAAGAACACCTTGCAGGAACGGAAGCTTTCCATTGATAAGAACAAACATGAGTCACACTTGAGCCCTTTGTTTTCTGTACTGTTTGACTCAGACCATGTGTATGCAAAGCTTTTACTACAACTTGTATCTGCTATGACTCAAGCCACAGAAATGTAAACTATGACCGTGCTTCACTGGCAGAGCTCCCCCTTTTCTCCTCCCTTGTTGTTTCTACTACAGTCATGATTCCTCTCCCCCCCTCTGCAGCCTGGAATGTCTGGAATGTTTTTTAGAGTTGAGAGAAATACCTCAAGCTGCTCTCTGCATGTCTTAGTTTAAACACCATGCTAGCACTGTAGTGTTACCTTTTTAAATACACTCAGAATACAGCTAATTCTTAAAGCAAAGCCATGTGCTAATTCTTCTCTTTCTGTTTGTTTGTCGTTGTCTGCGTTCCTTCCCCTGCACACATTTTTCTGCACGGCTGACTCTTAATGTGACCAGGTCCCTCAGCCAGGGTAGTGCCAATGCGGCAGTGCTCGACGTCACCCAGACAGGCGGGCACAAGAAGCGGGTGCGGCGCAGCTCCTTCCTGAACGCCAAAAAGCTTTACGAGGACGCCCAGATGGCCAGGAAGGTCAAACAGTACCTGTCCAACCTGAGCCTGGAGACCAACGAGGAGAGCCTGCAGACGCTGTCCATGCAGTGTGAACCCTCTATAAGCACATGTGAGTTAGAGATGTAATAGAACATAAAAATGGAGTTGACCTTAAACTCATTACCTCCCTTTTACAGCTGCATCCTCCTAAAAGTACTTTAAGGAATCAAAACACTTTTTTTAAAGCACATTTCTCACAAATATTTCCAGGGCTTAGAGCAGAGACAAACAGGGTGGGAACACAGAAGAAGCCAGACACTCTGTCTTGCTTAAGGACTAATTGGCACAGAATACAAATAACTGAACCACTAGGCCAGTTTCCCATTGGAAATGCCAACTCCACTCGCTGTGACTACGTTGATAAACAGAGGAAAGCACAAGTGGTCAGAGGGACTTATGCTTTTGTAGGCCAACTCTTCATCACTAGTTGTTTTATTCAACTAGAAGAAAATAGACATCTGTATGTGTACACATTTCCCTTCATAGCCTTTAATCTAAATTAACTTTGATTTAATCACATTTTCTTTCTCCAGTGCCCAAGAATGCCGGTGGGAAGCGACCAGACACCTCGCCAGTTGTGTCTCGAGCTGCCAGCCAGCAGAGGGGCCAGTTGGCTAAAGGAAACCAGGCCCTCCAGGTCCCTGCAGTCGCCCTTTACCCATCCCGAAAGAAAGTGCCAGTCAAGGATCTGCCGCCTTTCGGTAAGATGAATATTGAGCTTTAAGAACATGGAATTAATAGTTTTCTTATAATATATAACCCCACTAAAAGCAAATTTAGACACCCTCATTTATTTTTATATTATCCTGTTTTTTTCTGTCTTTGTATAGAGGGACTGTTAAAGGACATTTGCACTGAGAAACTTGCATAATTCCAACTACTATAGCACAATGCATGCAAACATTCAGATGCTTTCTGGTGGTATCAGTTCTAGTTTGTATACATAGTCGCTGTTTTACTTTCAGTAGTTTTACAACTTATAATCAGCAACATCAGGTAACTAAGATATGAATTTAATCTGACGCATCAATAGATGACCCAATCAGCTCTAATAAATCATAATTATGTAATTAAATGACATAAAAAAACATGAATTGATCTAAAAAAAGTTCATAAAATAACATCGTAGTAGTTTGTCCTGTAAAGATAGATTTTTTTCAACAATAAGAGCACGGATGGTTTGATATTTTTCATCTAATTTGAGCAAAAACAAACATTTAACCTTCAGTATACTGTCATTGTTTATACATATAGAATATTTTATTATAAATTAATGATTTTATTCCTTAATTTTGTGCCTTTTTAGTTGGTTGTATTCATGTTAAGTTTATGTACACATTAGATACCCTTGTTCATTCATCTATCCCGTAACGAGTCTGATTTTGCTCTCCATACACAGAACATAGAGTTTGTTTTATTTGATAAAACATTCATTCTTTATGGAAACACATTAAAAGTGATACATCTTTATTTATGTGTGCAAACCTGTGTTGTTTCTGATGCAACATGCCCCAACAGTCTGCATCAGATCAGATCTGTAGTCTGTGCTGGAATCACTATTCTGCATATTGATGTTGTTAGCAACATGTCAGAGTTAATTGAGCTAAGTCTCTGTATTTCAAAGCTGCTGTCACTAGATGAGTTACTGTCGTCCCTACAAGATCAAACTGTGTTTATTGTTGTTTTGATACTTGATTGAGTGAAATCAGCCTCTTGACTGTTCATTTGTCTGCCTGCAAATCACCATGGCCTTGTTTTTCCCCTTCATCCTGTTATTTGCAGACAATAGCACAGCCAGCTTCTTAATGACAGTGCTGCCACCCAGAGGTTGTCTGGCAAACAAGCAAATGACAAAAAAAAGCAAGAAAATCCCAGACAATGCAGTTTAGCATCCCGGCCCCCTCGGGGAATGGCTGTGTTCCTCGTGTTAATTCTGCTCATCTCCTCGCAAATGTCCACAGGCACCAGTTCCCCGCAGTCTCTGAAGAAGATCCTGTCTCTGTCAGAGGAGGGGAACGAAAGGCACCGCAGGCAGCCAGAGGACACCGTGTCCAACGCCTCCTCCCAGCTCTCCTCCCCGCCAACCTCCCCCCAGAGCTCACCCAAGAAGGGTAAGCCAATAATCCCCCCCCTCCCTCCACCAGTCTCCAGGCTCCTTCCTGCTGTCATTCCATGTTCCACAAATGCCTCCTGGTGGCTGCAAGCGAGCACTGCATACGTCTCAGAAATGTGGAGACAGACTTGTGTTTTCCCTCCAAAATCACACTCACCTTATTTCTTATTCATGACAAACCCAGATACACTAGCTCCTGCTTTGCTACCTGTATAGTAGGAGGTGACAGAGTACAATATTTCTCAGGTGACAGGAAGTGGGATCGTTTCTCAGAAAGACATTGAGAGAAGTTCAAGAAACTCTTGTTGTTTCCTGCTTCAGAAAAGACAACAACAAACCAGAAGTTCAGGCCACACCAGGAACTAAACTATTAATACCATGATGTGTTTATCTTGGTCACAGGAGACACTCTCAGTCCACAGAGTGAGGCTGTGTTTTCGTTGTTAAGCCACTGCAGCTGTCCGTAGGTACACTGATTCTGCTGCTGACTCCTCTGGAGGTGCAGACTTTCACCTGAGCTGGTAGACTTATATTTTAAGTTAAAGATCTGAAACTTGGCTTATTCTTTCAGAGAGATCCTTGCTGTAATATTTTCACCCCACATTACCCAGACACCCTCATGTCATTTTAAAATGAATTTCTGGCTGATTTAATCGTCTTGTTTCCTGCCAAGGTCTGTTAAGTTGTTCAGTCAGTGTCAGCAGTTTGTTTAGATAACTTTTCTTGTTAATGTCCATTAGACACTGATGTTGCTACTGCTTGAAGAGTGAGACTTAAAGGGATAGTGCGTAGAATCTAGTGGCATTTAGCAGAACAGGCTTGGTAGAAATCGAATATGATGTTCTTAAGTGAGTTTAAATTAGCATATAATTATCTGAATATCAAAATCTTTCTGTTATGTTAACTTAGAATTAGACTTTTAGGAGGATGCCATCTTGCAACGCCATGTTCCAGTAGCACAGATCGGACAAACTAGTAACATAGTAGCATTAACCTTTAGTGAATGGACATGAGAAATGCATCTGTTGGAAGATGAAGTAAAAGAAGAAGAGAGTGGTTGTAGTTGTGCACAAAATAACTTGCATTGATAGACTTTGTTGTTAGGAAAACTTGCCACATGGAGGATCATACTTATCATGCATCACAAGGAGCTTCTTGTCCTCAAAGCTCACCGTCGCTTAACCAACAGGAGGGGTGAGAAAGGGACTATTTTGATCAAGAATCTGACTGCTAGATGATGCTAAATATTCCTGTTTCTACACACTGTGCCTTTAAGATTAAATTAACTCTAGTGGCATTAAAGCACACATTGTTGTAGGCTCTCCTTCGGTAGCTCACGGGACAAAACCAGTCAGGTCGATGATACCACCAACAAAAATGAGACATGTAACATTACACAATCAACCCCATAAACAAAACTGAAAACATGATACTGTTACGTATGAAAGTTAAGATGGATGAACTTTAGAAACTAGAGTTTAAACTTTCTCATCGTTGACTCCGTAAAGCTCCTGGGAGTTTATGAGCACCCCGGTCTTAATTGTAACATCACCTGGTGTTAGGTAATCCGGATCACTCTGCACTTCCTCTGACTCATGTTTGCTTCTCATCTTTTATTGTTTGACCTTCCTGAAATATTCATTTTAACTCTCTCCTTTCTTCAAACTCAGACATCGGCATTAAAGAGCTTACAAGGAATTTTTTGCTTAGAGCAGCAGGGAAATATGACCTACAAGCGATTCGGCTGTACAGCTGAGCTACTGTAAATGCCTAAGTGACAGTCGCCTATAACTAGAAAAGATCTCCTTACATGTGTCAGCAGTCAGCTCCAGTCATTTCTGTACTTACAGGACTTTGTTGTTCAATCCCCAGTCACTTCATGCTTATTCTTTTACTTTTCCACACGGCTCAGCAGCGTCTTCAAACCCTGAACGATGTGTTGAACTGCTGTTTCAGTAAGAAGCTCATGCATTCATCCCTAAAGAGCCGGCTGGCTAACTTGGAAACGCACTCTACAATTACCCCTGCAGTCTTTGTGATGCCTCGTTTAAAAACACTTACCCAACAAGAAATGGAAATAGAGCTGATTTATGTTGAAGAATAAAAAAAGTCTATCCACTGTAAGTTAGTTCGAAGTTTAGTATGTTGTGTTGGATCCAAATCTTTATGCAGGAGTCAGTGAGAGGGCTTTATCATCCCTTTTCTCTTTATGAACATTATTGCTCAACTAACTACAAGATGTGACTGTAAAAAACAACATTTTGAATCCCGCTAAGATGCTGAAATTCCCTTTCTTCAATTGAGATTTATTCCTTCTCTCCTCTCACATCAAGGTTACAACCGGATGGGAGACGCCTACTCAGACTCCGGTCACAGTGAGATCTCCTCTCGCTCCAGCCTTGTCAGTAACTCCTCCTTCGACATGGCCCAGGAGGAGCGGAGGCTCCGTCACTCTGGAGGAGTCGTGGAATCGCACATCGTAGGATCACGGCTGGAGCGAAGAGCTACCACTGATCCCGACCAGTACAGCCTTGGGTAAGAACACTCAGAAGTTCATTACCATATATTTTACGTCATCAGTGTTAGAATAGAAGCTGGTCTTAACTGGCTGTCGACTGGACTAACAATCAAATGAAGCCTTGTATGTTAAGATGACCAGACTGAGTTCATCTGAAATAAATGCTGACCTCTAATAAAAGCCTGGTTCAAATAAAGGCCTGGTTCCTTCTGCAGTAGATTAACATAACGGCTGCATAGTTTCCTTTGAGTTGTCTTTGATCTGTTTTAAATATCTGACCTGTAAACGTTTGTTCACCTCACAGGTCGTACTCATCAATGCAGGACTGTCGGGGGATCTACACCGGCTGCCCCACAGTGCTCTCCTCACCCAGCTCAGAGGAGCTGACTCAGGATCAGGGGGATCGTGTTTCTCTGGATGCTGCAGACAGCGGCCGTGGCTCCTGGACTTCCTGCTCGTCTGGGTCCCATGACAACATCCAGACGATGCAGCAGGGCCGTAGCTGGGAGACTCTGGCCTTTGGCGGTGGAGTAGGCGGAGGTGGCATCGGAGGCCTCCCACCCGGAGGACCAGAGGCCTTATTAGGAGGGCCTGCTGCTCTGTGGGCAGCACAGGCCAGGGGGAGCTGGGCGTCTGCCAGCTCCTCCTCGTCCTCAGCGGCGTACTGGGGAGAGGACTCTGAGGGAGACACTGGCACCATCAAGAGGAGGGGAGGAAAGGACGTCAGCGCCGACCCAGAAACTAGTAGCATCACATCCACTGGGTCAGAGGAGGCCAAGCAGCTCGGCCGGCCATCTCCGTCACCCATCACCGCTGGGGGTAAAGGACTCCTCTGTGAGTTTCTGCAGCTCACAGCCCTGATTCATTGATCACTGTTTTAAAACATTTCATATGAAACACGTTGAGTTACTTTGAATTTCTTATCACAGGCAAAAAACAGTAACAACCTGTCACTCATGCACTCCAGGTTTTGTATGGATTAAATGAAGATATCACATGTGAACTATCAGTTTAAACCCAGGCTCAGACCACAGGAGTTATGTGCTGATTCGACCCCCGACCCCTTCATCTTTGATTCTTCCAACTGATCTCTGATTCTTCAATTCCAGTAGAGTCAAAATTGTTTTGTATTTCGAGTTAAAATCGTAGCTACAGCAACACTAAACATCCCAGGCCTTGAAGCTCAAACCAACAAACACAATCTCACCTCCACTTCCTGCTGTAGAGAGGAGTTGTCTGTGTTGTCTGTGTTGGCAACGTCTCCCCAAACATCCTCTCATCCAGAAATCTCAAGCATGTTTCTTTTGTTTTTACCTGCCTGCAAACCATAACTACAGCAGGTTTTAGTCAGTCTCATCTTTGTTTATATCTCCCTCCCTGTGAGAGGCTCACAAATACCCTGAAGTTGAAGATGCCTCTCTATTTTTAAATCTTTCCTGTGTTCTGTAGTTTGAGACATTAGAACTCCTGTGTTCTGAGTCGAGCCTTACAGGTGCTGGTAGGTGGACGTGTTCGTGTTTGGGTATTGTCAGGCTAACTCTTTCCAGCTAAACTAACAGACCTCTCTCTCACATGCTTCAGATTCACAAACATGAGAGGGGTTTAACTTTCCTTCTAATGCATCAGAGTAACAGAAAGGATTCCTCTGGTGCATTCTTGTCACCTGTGGGTTTAAAACACTGACTTTGTAATCACAGTGTTGACGCCCTGAGCAGAGATGCTGTGATTATTTTCAGTAACTTCTGAGCTCGTCTGTTTTTAAAAATGGATTGTGTGTATAAAAGTTTTAAAGTCCCTTCATCATCCTCATCGTCATCTCTTTTCACCCTCCAGCACGGAAAGAAAGTCGTTACCGCGAGCCTCCCCCGACTCCCCCCGGCTACACCGCCCTCACCATCTCCGACCTCGCCGAAGGTCAGCACCCGACCACGCCTGTCCCCGCGTCCACGACGGCGCACACAGGCCGCCGGCCGCCAGACTACACTACAGCCCTGCAGCGCTCACGCATGGTGACCCAGTCTCCCGACTCCCACCAGGCCCACCAGGGGGCGAAACAGCGAGCAGGCGGCCTCCATCGCACACGCTCACCGGCAGAGGACGAAGAAGCTGAGGAGGAAGAGGAGGGTGAGTCCTTGTCTCCCAAACTAATCGCTCTGAGGAAGCCAAAGCCAGTGGCACGGCATACACCTGAGACTCCCAGACCATGAGAGTGTGTGTGCGGAGGTTAACAGGCAGGGCCCCTCTCCCCAAGGCAGGTAAAAACTCATTTATCAGGTTGCCCCCCTCCAATGAACCTGCATGTGAACAGGAACACACACACACCTGGACTGAGACTGACCATTTGTTCACACAGCCTCACACAGCACCAGGAGGACCGGTCCCACTCTGAACCACAATTCTCCATCATGTTCCTAATCAGAGAGTGAAACTCACACATTCAGAATTCATGATGTGGGAATTGTTCATTTGGAGTGGGACCCTCACCTTTGACCCACAATATGTCATCATGCATGAGTCATACTGGTTAGACCAGAAGCTCACTTCTCTTCTACCACACACTGTGCTCTTCTCTCTGTCACACTGTGCTGAACAGCATCCATCAGCAGGCACAGTGCCGTTAGGACACGCTCACCCATGCAGTCAGAATCAATGCCTGAAAACATGCACCTCCATCCTCCTGCACCAGCACGCACCTGGCTCGTCCACTCTCACTCTGGATGAATATTTGTTGATGTAGACGCACTTTTTATATATTTGTAGGTGTGATGTTTGCAAACGTTTTCAGATCCTGATCGATTGTGAGTACTAATAATAGCAAACAGACATGATACAGTACTGTTACTTTGATAAGGAAGAAGTTTTAAAATATATGATCAACAATATTCTAAATATTTGAGAACATTTTCCCCCTTTTAGAACAAAAATCAAATCAGGACAGGCTTAAAATTAACTTGAAGAAGTAAACGATACATGGAGCTTTTCTCAATGTTTGGAAAATGTTTAAAGGCTAAGGGAACAGAGATTCTTTTTCACAATGTCAGTCAAAGTTTGGCTGCTTCTTACACTTCAAATTATGCTGTTACACAGTTGAATTTAGCCCCCAAGGTCCTCTGATTTCAGCTTATGCTCTATAACCTCTGCTAACAATGAAACACACGCGCTGCCCTTTTTAATCAGTCTGCCACCGTCTGCTGGTCATGTGAGCAGAGTGCACACCTGCGCCTCAACACTTTAAGCTCCAGTGAGGACATTTCCGCTGCTCATGAAACAAAGACAATAATAGTGATGCTACAAAAGCTTGCTAGACCACTAGCCACCATTTCTGTAGTTCTCTTTAATGTATGTGTACGCTGCCATTGCAATATAGGTATCAGATGAGACCTGCTGAAGAAGAAAAAGCCTTTAAAAATAAAGTTGGACAGCAATTAATCTCAAGGATTGATACATTTGATATTTACAAGCAAGCAGGATGAGATAAGTCGTCGTAAAACACTATTTAGACATCAGTTATGAACTCTGTTTTGACCTGCTGGGGTCTACGGATGAAAATTTCCCTTATGACTAACTCTGGCATATTTACATTGATGCAACGCTGAAATGTTCATTAGTACGCACTGTCCATTTAAATAAATAAATGAATAATAAAATGAACAAGATAAAGTCAGCAGAGATAAGACTCTCCACTTTTTCACCAATATCGACACAAACCAAAAGTTACTTATAGGAGCTTTAATGAGCTGGATAAACTCACTCTCACATATTTTAAACTCTCTCTCATAATCTAACATTTATGCATTATCAATCCAAGATCTCCTTAAATAATCCTCAGTAGGTCATTCAATTCTTACTGACACTGTCAGAAACAGAAACACTGTTTTCATATTTACGTAGGAGAGAAAGTAAAAAAGAGATAAGTTAAGGAGGTATAAAAAAAGAAACTGGAAAGCTGTCGGTATGTTTGTCTGCTGCTGACGAAGTAGAGCGCTGTGCCCTCCAGAGCGTCGATCATGAACTATCATCAAGTCTTCACAGCAGAGTTCTGGCTTCAGTGTCAGCCTGAGCCTTTCTGCACAGAATCAGGTCTCTCTTCGACTCCTCCCTGTCCCGTTAGTTCAGTTTTTATGCAAAGGATACAAAGAAACAGAGAATAAAAAACCTCAAATCACCTCACCTGATCTAAACGAGGGTAACATCATGGCTGTCCAGGGTTTCATGCTTCATGACGGTGCAGATAGATCTTATACCACCGAGAGTTCAAACAGCCTCTGTCAAAAACACACTGAAGAATAATCAGACTGACAGAGTGTGTATTCGTCAGTGTCATTTCTTAAAGTCGCTGCGAGTTGATTTTCATCTCAAAGTGACACGAATGGAAGGCAGGAAATCAATCTGACAAATGATGGCGAGCGCTGAGAAAGGGGGCATGATTCATGCTTTGAGACCAATGAGAAGACAGCTTTTCATTCCAACTTTAAAGTGCTGCTCTTTTCACCTCTCTCTAAAATAAACACTCTCTAGATCTTTAGAAGAAACTAAAAACAGAGTGTAGCCACACTCCTTCTGACCTCCGTCTTCTCTTTCTCTCCACAGAGGATGAACAGGTGTCAGCGGTCTGAGGGACGAACATGGACCATGTCCCTGTTTTTTGCAGTAACTTGAAGTCCCTTTGGTAAAGGGCGGGCAGGATTAAAGAGACTGACAGACCAATGGACTCATCATCAGTTACGTACGTGCCTGCCTCCTCCACACGGCTCTCCCTCCTGATCGGTAGACTCCTCTGCTCGTCTCCCTCCCCTGCCTTAAAGCATCACAAGGGGGTTGAAAGACCCTGCATGCAAAAAATACTGTGAAGAAGAGATGGAGAGAAGGTCAAAGACGACATAGAAAAAAAAAAGAAATAACGCCTGGCACTTTGGATAAAAAGACTACAGGAACCTAACCGGTGCTGGGAGGGGGTCGACCTCGCCTCATACTCATCAAACACAGAGACGTTGCTGTTTGAAACGGGCGCAGCTTCTTAAAACGGCGCGCTCCATACAGCAACACATCCCACATGTTAACACAGCAGCATCATGACGTGTTGACCTCCATCTGCACTTTCTCATTTTGTACTTTCTAAGAAACAGAACAAACAAAAAAACACACTTTCATTCAAAGACGGAGAGAAACAACGGTTGACTTGACTCTGAAATTTCCCACTTTTCTTTTTTTTGTTTTGATTTTTGTTTCTTTTAGTTTGTTTTTGACTGATTGCACTCTGGGGGCCGAAAGAGAGACTCTCAAGTCAGCTCATTTCTCTGCCTGGACTGAAACAAGCCGCCTGTTGTTTGAGTGTTTGAACTCTTAAATCCAGTATTATCTCATGTGTCACATGTGAAAGATTATCAAGTGTTGGTTCAAATCAAAGCTACATGTAGGAGGAGAGCCGACACGCACAGTGTACTGACACACCTACACGCACACACACACACACACACAAACACACAGAGTACATGACATGTACCAGAACATACACAGAAAGACACAATTTACTTCTAAGAAAAGCACTTTCAGCACAATCCTAGATGTTACCAGACGTTTGGCCTGGATAGCAGGGTATGAGTGAACCATATCTGACTGTCAGCCCGCCTCGGAGCTCGTCTGGTTTTATTAGTCTTTCTATCATCCTGTTGCTCGCTGTTTTGTAACTGGCCCAAAGGTGATATCAAAAAAAAAAAAAAAAAGCACAGAGGTGATGGACCACCTGCTGAAAACTGAGCAAAACATGTCGGACTCCATCATGTTGTTCTCTGCAGAGCGCCAGAGGTACAAGAGGTAGACTGAAGCTAAATAAATACAGAGTGCAGCTGCAGGAGAGGAGACTGAATCCTTGAGGTTCAACCTTTTTAAAAAGCCGGGTAACATTTTACACAAAGGCACACATGCACTGTTAATTAGCGGCTTGTAAGCATGCATATTAGTAGCATCATGGGCTTTTTGAATGCTAATATAAAGCACTCATTGATGCCTTATTAATGCGTGACCCTATTTGACAAACACTATGTAATTAAGTCAGTTTTCCTTCAGCAGGCTTCTCATTCAAACGCTGAGGAGGTTCATATTAACCAGGATGTAGTATGTTTTGCTCTCGAAGCAAATTAAAAGACGGATGTGCAACAAATGAAAGCACATTGATCTGATTTACTTCCTTATTTAAGATTAAAAGGCATTATAGATGAGTTTGAAGCATAAATAATGCCTTATATAACAGGTATAGAGCCAATATGATGCTATCATGCATGCAACAAGCTGCTACTTAGTGGTTAAATGTGTGCTTTAAATTGAAGTGTCACCAAAATCTGATGTTAGGTTTTGGACATTGGTTGAAAATGTTTTAACCACAAAGGTCGATGACTCGAACTCGAGTTACCTCTCGTGCTTTTAGCAAACATCAGCATATTTCAGAAGCTGCCAATGTGTTCAATACGAGCGTGAAACTACCCCTACCTTTACAAATGATCTTGTACAGAGTCTTATAACAATACACACACACACACACACACACACTCGTCCCCTTCAAAATAAAAGTCTCCACATATTCAGAAGAAGTTTTTCTCCTCAGCCTGAACATACATCAAGTGTTTTTGTGAATGTCCAAAGCGCCTTACGATGCCACGAGTGCATCCATTTCTTTGCATGGTCGTTCCCGTCACAAATCACCTTGTTTATAGAGCAGTTTGAATCAAGTGATAGTGGAGAGAAATGCCTTATTCAAGATACTTTCCCCCCCGTCTTTTTTTTAACACATTAAGACTCAGTACAAGATGAAGCTACGTGTTCTGTTTGTGTTTTGTTTTGGCTTTAGACGGCATCATGTTACAGTGAAGTAGATGTTTGTGTCTACACACAGAGCGACGCTGCACCTCTCCTCTGTGCTGATGTGCTCACAGATTTCATCCTCACCTGTTACAGAGCTTTTCCACCACATCTCTCCAATCCGTGGAAGGGACTGAAGAGGTTTTATTTTATTTCTTTGACTCCGGTGGGAAGTTGACAAATGAAGACGTGTTTTTTTTTCTGTTTTTTTTTTCCAAGGCTGCCAATCAGAACAATTCGAGAACATTTGTGAAAAGACACTTTTGGTTTCCTTCTATCACTGAGTCGCACTGATCACATTGATCAGTCTCAGAAACTACAGACTGAGAAAAAGATGAATGAGTGCAGTGTTTTTTCCACTGTGTTCTGTGACTTCACACTCATGATTTCATGTTGGTTTTTTTTGTTATTGTAATTTTTGTAATGGCTGCAGATAGATTGTTAATAATAATTTGTTTGTAATACAGTGGTGACATGCATCATTCACTTTCATTCAAACTCTTGAAGATTATGTGCATATTAGCAGGCCGAGTCCTATTTGGAAAAACAAAAAGTTGCACAAAAATGTACAAGCGTAAAGATAAGTGTAGTAGGTAGAACTGCTACTCCGTTTGATGTGTGATGTCAGTGAGAAATGTACATTTAGCTGGTGATGACCTTTTTTTTTCTTCATTCTTTCTTGTACTACTTTGACCTGTATGTCTTTTAAAAAGACAATTGGTGGAGTACGTATCAGTTGTTTTTGTATTTTTAATACAATAATTGTAAATATTGGTTATATTTTTGTTCAAATGTACTATGTTTATGCCTCAACATCCAGTTTATATGAAGCTGGGAATCAATAAATACTGCATAAAGAATCAACACCTAGGTTTAAAAGCACTCGTTCCTTTCTTCTCATTTGTTTTTCTTCTCCCCCAGATACCGTCTAGTGTTTGCACAAGTCATGGAAGCAACTTGAAAAGTGTAACTCATCTCTTTTCTATCCGACCGCGGTGTGTCAGAGTTAATAAAGAAGACATATTGAAGTCTGCCCTTTCTTTCATTTACTTGTTTTCTGTTGTCTTGTTATCCAGAGCGGTGAGAGTACTTTCAGTCCCAGCTCTAATTTTTTCCTCTCCTCAAACTTATTTCATTCGTTTCTTATATTAGTCGTTTCATTTTATTATATATTTCAAGCCCACTGTGCTCCACGTACCTTTAATGAGACAGAAGTATTACACTGGGTGAGAGTTTTGGGGATACACGCTGCTACAGCTGCAAGGAAGATATTTAATTTGAGCCTCATTTCTCTCTGATTTATTTTTATTTCTAATAACTTTGAAAAAGTTTACAAGTCAAATGAACGAGACATGGGAAGTGTTTATTTGAAGCAGCTGTAAAGAAAAGAAGAAAGGAGTCGCCTCTGGAATCAGAACAGGAAGACTGAAGTGATAAAATAAGGACACACTTGAACGTTGATTTGGAATGATTATATAGCAATATTTAAATCCCCTCTCCTCACAGATCATGTGTAACTTACAAAAAAAGGGAGCAGCAGTTTAGTTTCTTTGAGTAGAAATGTTGCTTTCTTACACAAGGGGGCGCTGTTTCCCTACAAATAGCACACAATCTGCTCTCGCACTGCCTCAATGATGTTCACTGTACAGCAGATTTCATGCAGCGAGCGAGCGAGCTGCTGAGCATATGTTCATTAGGATATTTATGTAACGTGTTTAATTGGCTGTCTCTGTTCTAAAAAGTACTCAACACACAGTTTCTACTTTTAGTTTTTATTTAAAAAAGAGGAAGCAAACTCTTTCCCCTCTCCTGCCTCCAGAGACACAGCCTCTTGATTAGTATGGCCCAGAACACTGTATCCTCTGCTGTTTCTGTGACTGTGTGGGTTCAGATGTGGAGATGCAGAAGCCTGCACAGTTTGACATTCAGTCTGTAGCTTTGTTAAGCATGTCGACACCATATCACAGCCCCACATACCCACTCCTCATGAATTATGCAGGCTGGATGGTCCCAGTTCCCTCCATCATGAAGCCGAGGGCTCCAATTTGTCACACTCTCCAAAAAATGAGGCACGCTTCTGCCATGCCCTCACACACACACTCACACACTCCCACACCAACTTTTAACCTGGTAAATAAGGTGAAACATGTCTGTTTTACTCTCTCTATCCGTACTCATTCTCCCACATACACAGAGAGAGAGGAACATTAAGGAGATCAGAGGGTTTTTGGTGGAAACATGCAGGTTTTGGTTACCATATTCAGATATTTTGTCAGAGCAGTAACAGGGATGCTGCTGCTGCCTCCAGCATTTTGTCACTTTCAATTCTTTTTACAAATTCAAATGTGAAGAGGAGGAACCTCAGGCAGTATTTAGCCACTGGGACTCTTGGAGTTTGTACTAATTGTCTGGTTTTGTTAGCAGTTTCACCAAAGCTCAATTATTTCACAGATTGAAATGATGTTATATAAATCATTACCCAGCTGTGTCACATGCTGGATTCTGATTGGTCAAACCCTGCAGAACAATGGTAAATTACACTCAATAGCAAAAGCAACACCAGGGACATCTTGATTACACAAACCAATCCACGTAAAGTAGTCCATCATATTTCACCTCTGCCTGTCGACACTGTGGCAAAAACAGGTATTTCTCTCTTAGTCTGGTCTTGAGAATCCAGAACAGGTTCAGCTACCTGGCTCAGATGTCAGAGCAGCTTGAGGAGCTGTTGGGCCCCATACATCTGTGACAGGGAAAAGTTAATCTAGATCCTGTCCTGCAACCCGGGCAACAGTAGCAGAGCTGGAGAGTGTATCTTTAAGGTGCCAATCCTTATGTGTCTGAAAATTACACTATACTTGCCACACTCACCCCACTGTGAAATGTTTCCCCATGTCTCTTCACATGATGTATGTGTGCACACATCCCTCGGCCACCCATGCCCTCAGTTGGGCCAGCCCAGTATGAGAAGTCTAGACACACTGTTGGTTATAGATGAACGCATTCGTGAAGAGTTATCCCAATACCAAAACCAGAACTTGAACAGAAACCATGATGTTAATAACCCCTTGAAAAAATATCAACTTATTTAAATCGCCTTCATTGCTCAGCTGTCCCTGATTTATGGATTCATTATGCAGCCAGCTTTTGTTTTGTAACAATAATAAGAATATCTAATTTGAGGTATCTTGTCACATGGCTTTTGAACAGGATTTAGAGTAAGAAAAGCATCATTGATTTTGAAGTGGACAACCCCTCCAGAAAAACAAAGATGTGTGTGGTTCCCAAGACTGTGGAGGCTAAATTCAATAAAAGATGTTGACCCAGATTAAAGTCAGTTCTGTGGATCTATTCGAAGACTCTATCCAAATACAGCTCACGTGAACCAGTCAAGCTGTTTTCACTTGTTGGAGTCTCTGGCAAAGAAAAACTGCACAGATCTCAGTGTTTCACATATCGATCAGGTCTTCACACTTCACACTTGTGCATGAGTAGGAGCAGCTCCTGCCATGTTCTTATTATTAAATGCACCGAGTATTTCACTGTGTTTGAATAATAAATGTGGTAGCTGCTGTCCAACATGGATGTGCGAGCTCAGGAGCTGCTCTCTCATGGTATTTTCCACTCAAATCTGTCAGCACTACCAGACCTCTGACTGTAGCTGTCACCAAATGTATATGAAGTTTGACACAAAGTAATGGTAAAGAAATGATTGCATATGAAATGGATCAGGGATTCATAAAAATACAGAATATAATTAAAGGTCAATAAAATGTTACATGTAACCACAGCATAACATTTGAAGCACTGGAAATCCAATGCAGGGTTACCAAAAAGGCCCTAAGCTAATACATAATAATATGTGCATGTTATTATGACACTGGGCGCTAAGTTTGATCTTAATACTAGCTGATACACATGTTCAGATATTGGACCTGATATCTAGAGGGGAAAAAATGATATCTCACATGTCTACTTCAGCCATTTGTCTCACCGCAGAGAGGGAAAGATAAAATGCTCCTTCTCTGAAGGAAAATGTTCCTGTTCACTCTGGGCTGTCAAAGAACTGTTTATGGGTTAAAATCAAAAGTTACTTAACTGTCTTAGTCACACACCTTTCAACACTTACTTAAAGTTTTTTCCATTCAATGTAGAATATGATTTGAATAAGCTTCATTGTTCTAATTTCTTTATTCCTGAAGTTTAACTACAGAGTGAAAAAAAGAGACAATAATCTCAGGGGAAAAAAAGTGACCTTAAAAAGTTCTACATACTTTTCTTTGATTCCCCCTCAAAACAAACTGAGGAGCCCCAATGCTGACAAATCATGTTTCCATTGTGATAAAATATTCTCTGTGCAGCCGCCTGCATTAGAAAGATAACTGTGACTGACACAAGGATGGAAGTGGAACCAAAAACAACAAAAAAGTACCTCGAGCACCGCCGCTGCATGAAATTAGAGGAAACACGGCTGTAATCTGCGTCTGACAGTGAAACCACCCCCTGACTGCAGCCTCTGTGGCTGTGCTGTCCCCTCAAAACCACCAGGGGGCACTCTTCGATATGAAATGCAGCCAGATGGACATGTCCACTCTTTCCCTGGGCAATGGGCCTTATCAAGGGGTAGCAGGCGGCCAGTGGCCCTCTGTAGATAGCCGGCCGGTTATGTGTGTGAAGCCCAGGCCCGGAGTCGTCGACCGTGTTCAATCGAGGCAGCCGTGGGTCATATTATGGGACTGTCTGGATTCCTTTCATGGTAAATTGGATGAGGGCTGCGGCTCTGGAGCTGAGGGGGAGTGGAGATGTCACAGCGTTCAGCGGCCTGTGTCTGGGGCTGCACACAGGCCCGAGCAGACAATTCAGTTAAAAGCTGTCAAGAGTCGAAGAACTGAGAAAAAGAAAGATGAATAAAAACTGTACGCTCCTCTGCCCAGGTGCTTTCCTGCACATTTCACTGTGGCGAAATCCCGTCAAGGTTTTGGGGGAGCAGTTTACACTAGATTTGAGTGCTTTTTTTTGTTTTGATTGAGAAAAATGTTTCCCACTGTAGACAGTTCATAAGAGGAGAGCTGCTGTGTTACTCTCAAACACCCTGTAGGGAGTCTGTAATGGAATATCAGTATGACATTCTGTAATTACTGTAAGTTTCTCCTCTGGGTTATCACACTGTATATCTCTGTGAAATATTTTACATTTCTCTATTAAAAAGATCCTCATAATATCACAACTACGTGAAATACATCAGAACAATGTACTATCCTGAAACATGGTATGGTAATACATAACATCATGGCAATACTTTGAGGGCTGTATCTTTCTTGAGAGCACCCATTGGTTCCTGAAGAGGGAATATAAAACCATAGGAGGGTAATCAAAGATTTCATAGATACCAGTATAAGATAATCAAAGAGTTTCTTTAGCTGAAAATCTGTCTCCCAGGCTGACATAATGAAAGGTGAAATGAGTATAACAGGTCTGCTTCAATGCCTCATTTATTAGCCCTAACATCTTCAAAACGGATGACTCATAATAGACTCAAAGACCCGCCTCCCCCATAAAGTGTGTATAAATAGTGAGGTGTGAGTTCAAGACCAACACAGTTTTGTGTACCAGGCTGTAAACATGTTTATTTCTGCTTTACAAATGGGCACCACATTGGTGATAATAAAGTCTTCTTGATTTTTTGAGCCAGCCTCAAGTGAACTCTCAAGAAGCTGCATTTCCTTGACAAGTTTATTTTTGGGGTTTTTATGCCTTCATAAAGAGGATATGATGGTGGATGAAGTAGGAAACAAAGAAAGAGAGAAATAGAGAGAGAGAGAGAGAGAGAGAGAGAGAGAGAGAGAGAGAGTGGGAGGGCTGCCATGCTGCTAAGGACTGCATGTTGGATTGAGGACAACAGCTTCTGTACATGGGGTGCAATTTAACCCTCCTGCTATGTTCATTTCTTAGGGACAGCAATAATGTTCGTGGGTCAACTTGACCCGGGGCATGTTTAATTATCCAGAAGTGTCAGAACCCAAAAAATCCCAAAAGCACATTTTTTTAATGTAATTATTAACTCCATTACTTACCATTAAAATCAATATTTAGTGCAATGGTGTTCTTTAATCCTCACAGATCATGGTTCAATGAGGATAACTCACTTGTTTTTATGAAAATTCATGTTAAAGCTTTTTTTAATGTACTGTACATTGGAAAGACCTAAATATAAATACAATAGTTTTACATGACATAGATTTTTGTTTATTTCATTTTTATTTATTGTTTTATGAAGTGATGTTGATAAATTAACAGGAGACACCTCTTCTGTCACATGCTGCCCAGATTTTGATGCTGTATTTAGCTGGCTTGGAAGGCATTTATTGCCTAAAATGGAAGGAACCTCTGAATGCCACTAGCCTTTCATCCACTGTGACATTAGGGCCTGGGTTATGGAGGAGTGGAAGTTGCTCTACCCACTTGTCCCTCACTGTTCTAATGGCTGACAGCTTGTCTCTATTCGATCTCAGCTCCTGCAGTCAAATGCCGAAGTGTCCTTGGGCAAGACACTGAACCCCAAACTGCTCAGTTGTTCAGCGGTGTATGAATGTCTAGAATGAGATTAGCTAATACTGCTGGTCCCTTACTATAGCAGCCTTGATGTCTGTTACACAAGTCACTAGTATTAGTATTTTAATCATTTTTTTTTATTGTACAATTTAAAAAAAATACTGCAAACATATCCACAGAACCAGAACCAAACTCAAGCCAACAGAAACAAGAACCAAACTCAAGCAAACAGAACCAGAACCAAACTCACACTGCAAATATGTGAAAGGAACCATTTTTATTTCATATATTGATTACGCTAATTAAGGCAAGTAGAAGAAGTTTCATATTGAAAAAAAACAACACTTTTAACACTTTGAAAAGGGTCAATCTGACCCTGAACATAACAGGAGGGTTAACCACCAGGCTAAACCAGCCTTCTGGGACAGCAGTTTGTAGCACTCCCAGCACCTTCATTTATGACTACCAGAGGCTACCACTTGATTTCTCTGTATGAGGGCCTGATCCCAATCCTAATGTCCACACTCACAGACTTTGAGATGCATTTTTGCTAAGTGATTGAGTGTTAAGTGCTGTCAAAACATTAATAATGTGAGTGCTCTGATACAGGCATTAAAACACTAGATTAGGCACTTTCAATGAGTCTGAGTGTCTGCAGACTTTCCTGTAGAACTTCTCAAGAATTCATAGTAAACTAGTAAAGGACATAGTTATTCAGCCCCAGACTAAATATAAGCAAATGTTTGTTTATTGAAGTAGAATTAAGTTTAAAGGGTAATTTCCAACCAAACTCAGTCTCAGCAGATGTCTCTCTAACATGAGACTGGTTCAGCTCAAGGTTTCTGCCTGTTAAAGGAAGTTTGCCCTTGCCGTCGTAACTAGAAAAAACTTGCTGCAAAGTGCTCTGCTCATTGTGGATTAGGATTGGATCAGACTGAGTCCCGTCTGTAAAATTGGACTGCATCTTATCCTATATTCATGTTAGGTCTTTGTTAATAATTCATCATAGAGTACGGTCTAGACCTGCTCTGCTTGTAAAAGCTTCTTGAGAAAACGTTTCTTGTGATTTGGGGCTATACAAATAAAGATTGATTGATTGAAACCACATGACAGGTAAAACCACAAATGGACGGACCTCTGTGAGCTAGTTCAGGCAGGAAACTCCAGCTGCACTGATTCCACACTTGACATGCATCCTTCTCACAATCACATGACAAACACATCCTCCCAATGTGGCTGTCTATTTGAGCTGCAAGTTTCCCGGTCTCTGCCTCTGCTCTGTCATTGCAGCCACCACTGCCCTGTATCAGCACAGGGCTCAACTTTCAGCCCCAGCACCTCCTCGGCACTCACCTGCAGGCTCCAGCTTTAAGGGGGTTTTAGATATTATTTCATCACTCCTTAATTTCTGTACGGAAGAAATAAAACTGGGAGGAGTGAAGAGGTTGGAGCGTGGACACCAAGCACAACTTTCTGCAGCTGCGATTAACATTTGAAACTATTAAAACACAAGTTGTCTGACTGAAGTTAGCTCATCTTTAATGTAACTGACAATTACATACTAGAGATCGGATTGTTCAGATTCTGTAACAGCACATTTTCTCTCAAGGCAACATGTTAGGTCATGATAATGTGTCCCATTCCTTATTTTTAATACCCTCTCAAACTTTCACAGAGTCACTCACTGAACATCTGATGTCATTAAAGTCCATGAAGGTTCAGTGCTCAGGCTTTAGAGTGCAGAATTGAGTTGTGCAAATAGAGATTCACACTCTATCCTTCAACTTCTCAAACTGAGATACACCCTTCAGTAACAAATTTCCAATTGCCACTTTAAGATATCTAATAAAAACCAGTGCTTTAAATCAGCATGACACCAGCAGTTGTTGCTGATAAGCAGCCCCAAACTATTCACATATCTGATTATCTCTCATTGGCTGTTTGGTTATTTTTCAGAGAGGAACTTGTTTCGTCTGTTTTGCTCCAGTGTTGCGTTTCCACGACTCGATTGCCTGGCTCTTGAGTCCACGCTGCAGATCTGCTGATAGTGAGGTCTGACTCTGACAGAGCACCTGCAAATGTGAAGAGATAACAAGAGGAGCTGCCCGATGACAAAAAAACCCAGCTAAGAACTCATTTACTTCCTTTAAAATATGATCTTTCTAACTTTCTATCTATCTATCTATCTATCTATCTATCTATCTATCTATCTATCTATCTATCTATCTATCTATCTATCTATCTATCTATCTATCTATCTATCTATCTATCTATCTATCATTAAAGTCCCCCCCCCCACGGCTCCCAGTGTCTCTCACACACTTTTCCCATAAATGAATCCGTGCCTCCCTGCTCTCTGCCCCCTGTGAGATATGAGTCAGTGGAAGCCGTCGCCTGCTGCAGTAATGACTCTCTTGTCATTCATGGTGCTCGCAGATGAAATCACAGAGCGGGAAAACATCCCCTCAGCATCTGCTGTGGGGTAGAATAAAGAGCAGGGGCATTACCTAAATGTAGACACACATGACTGCTGGCTACAACAGTTTTACAGTGATAGAAACATGACATGGGCATTTTGAAATAGTATTATTGTTATTGTGGATTAGCATCAAGACTGGGACTGGAGACATAGCTATCTTCATTCTGAGAGAAATAGTCCAGTCAGCCCTGCTTTACTTAGTGTACAATTACAACTACTGGTTTTAAGTTTTGTTATTTATAGCATCTCAACATGCTGCTGTAGTTTAAACCTGAAAACAAGGCAAAGCCAACTTCATTCAACTAAGGAATCTTATTTACTAACCTTTGGACAGCAGCACACAGCATGTGAGCTTAGCGGAGCACAAAGACAGCTAGCTTCTATTGGAGTTTTATCCAAAGGTAACAAAAGCTATCGTTCAGACCACAAAAACTACATATTTAAAGCTGCTGTGAGGAACTTTTAGCTCGTATCGATTCTGGCGCCACCTTGTGGACAAAGTGATACCTCTTATCTCTTGTCCTGTACATGCAAAATAAGTGTCTTCAGACAATAACCTCATCCTGTTGTCTTTTAACATTAGACTTATCTTACAATGTGATTATTTGCAATGAAAACAGCCAAAAAAAGGGTGTTTCTAAAGCGAGATGTCAATCATCTGTTCTGACACCTACCCCTTCAGAGCAGTTTTAGACATTAAAATGACAACAGAGAAGGTATCAGTGTTGTTGTGGATGGTCTTGTTTGCTTTTGAGGGTCATAACGAGGCACCAGTATCAGTTTCAGTCTGTTTCTCAGCCAGTTAAAAACTCCTCATAGTGCCTTTAATAAATAACATACAAACGCATATTTAAAAACTAAGTGCCATACTTTTTTTCCCCCTGGGGTTTGCACATTTTTGATCTGAGCAAGCTGTCTCCCTGGGTCCAGTCTTTGTCGTCAGCTAGCTACGATAGGCTAACCAGCCATTGCATGTAGCTATACATGATAGGCTACCAGCTAGTTAAGCTATAGTAGGGTTGCCAACTTTCTCACTACTAAATAAGGGACAGGTTGTTACGGATTGTAACCAGGACTGGACCCAAAAGCAGAACTCAGGCAAAGAGGGTTTGTGAAAATACAAGTCTTTATTTGGAGTTCACCCTGTGGTAACGTGAGTACAGAGCGGAGCAGTCCCTCTCTCTCCTCTCTCTCTCTCTCTCTCTCTCTCTCTCATCTCTCTCTCTCTCTCTCTCTCTCTCTCTCTCTCTCTCTCTCTCTCTCTCTCTCTCACCACACACACACACACACACACACACAGAGGGTAACTGGAGCTCAGGCAAAGGCAGGCATGTTCAGCAACAGACAGGGAAGCGATCAGCACGAGAGCAGGACGCATGCACGGCAATCTCTGAAGCAAGATGGAAACACACAAGGACGTCAGCTAAACACACGGACTCAGAATACCACTGAAAACTGAAGTACGATCTGGTGATGAGTAGGAGGAAATCCAGAGGCTTTATAGTAGAGGGTTGATTAGTGAATAGCTTCACCTGGTGCTGCCTGTTGATTGGAAACCCCGCCCACATTCATCCACAATAAACAAACAAGGGGAAGAGACACAGGAGGAGGAGTAACAGACAGGGAAATGACAAAACACACACACAAGAGGGAGAGGGCTGCCATGATGAGGATCATGACACAGGTGCCACGGTGCCATGGTGGTGTGAGCATGATGTGTGAATTGAGATATATTCTGATTCTGATTCAACTGGAAATGCAGAAAGTGTGTATATTCCCTTTAATCCTTACTGTATCATTATGTTACTTCATATGAATAAACCTCAAAGAAACCACAGTTTGGCTCTTTACATCAAAAAACAGGCAAAACAAACATTAAATGCAAAGAGGAGTATGACTCACCAAATGTTACTTCTTCCGTGGATACTTTTTGCTGCTCTTGACTGACTCAAGCTGTCTTTTGTCCTTTTGCACAGCCAGAGAGAAGTCCACATGGCAAGTCACAGTTTACAGATATTTGAAGTTAATTTGTGATCAGTTCTGTGCTGCATCTGTTTCTTGAGTCTGACCATTTATTGGCCATCAGAGAGAAAATCCTCTCCACACTTTTTTGCTTTTTTTTGGCGCATCTGCACTGCATACAACTGATGAGTGTGAGGGGGGCTGTGATTGGATGACAGGAGTGTGATTGCACATGATCTGCCACTGCCGATTTATCTGATCTAGGATCTGTAGAGTGCAGTCTGCTGTATTTACAAGATTTAATAATCAATATACCAGACAACTGAGGTCCCGTATGAAACAAACCATCCATCCATCAATCCATCCACCCATCCATCCATCCATCCATCCATCCATCCATCCATCCATCCATCCATCCATCCATTAACTTGACCGCTTATCCCGTTAGGGGTCACAGGGGGGCTGGCTTCGGGCGGAAGGCAGGGTACACCCTGGACAGGTCGCCAACCTATCACAGGGCTAACACAGAGAGACAGACAACCATTCACGCTACACTCACACCTATGGGCAATTCAGAGTGATCGATCAATCTGGTGAGCATGTTTTTGGACTGTGGGAGGAAGCCGGAGTACCCGGAGAGAACCCACGCATGCACGGGGAGAACATGCAAACTCCACACAGAAAGCCACCTGCCTGGCTGGGGACTTGAACCAGGAACCTCCTAGCTGTGAGGCAACAGCGCTACCCACTGCACCACCGTGCAGCCCTGAAACAAACCAATTAAGCCCAATATTCGGGATGTCCCGGCTAAAATGGGACAGTTGGCACCCTAGGCTAGTGCTGTAGTCCAGTCAGCCCTACTCAACCTGATTGTAACAACCAAAGGAATGGTTTCACAACTTTGGTATCTCTAGCTAGCATCATGCATCATTCAACCAAGGAATCATTCTGGAAATCACTACCAACTTTTGGACAACAAACAGCCTGTTAGCTTAGCAAAGCACCAAGACAGCTAGCTTCTATTCAAGTTTTATCTACAGGTTACAGAATTGATCTTTAAGTACCACCAGAATCTATAAATCTAATGTATAACATACATGTCCCGAGCAAGCTATGATTGGCTAGCAGGCTGTTAATGGTAGCTTTGTATTACTCTAACTTTAAATTCTGTGACAATGCTCAGTAAAGAATATTTCCCCCTGGCTCTCTCCAGCTTAAACAACACAGAAAGTCTGAAAATGTGTCACCTGACTCACTGATACAACAGATCTGACACTTTATATCCTGCAGAAACTGACGAACCAGGCTACATGTTGAGTAGATGATCAAAAACTTGGTGAAACTATCAGCTATTTTCCAGGTTCAGTCACCTTCATCAGTTCTGAACAATTCAGTGAAACACGTTTCGTGCTATTTCATGCTGTTTCCATATTACAGAACAAAGAATGTAAAGAAAAATGAGGCCATGTGAGGAGCCCATGAATGCAGCGTCATTGAAGCTTTGATACTCTTCACCTGAGTTTACAGGCAAAAAAGAGTACATGGCATCATTCACACAAAAAATTTGAATCTGTATTTTTATTTTCAGAAAAAATAATAAGCACCTATTTTGATTTGATAAAAGCTTTTGAAGGTGAAAGTAGAAAATTAATTCATTTGAAGGCAGTTGGAGTAGCACCAAAGTCACGCTACGTTACAAAATATAGTTCTCAACAAGTTCTCTTGGCTGTGTGTAGTTGAATCTTGTGTACTGTACACTTGCGTCGCTGACATCTTAAGTATAAACACAAAAGCTTTACATCCAGCCAAAAAAAAATCAATGCTGGAGGGAAGCAAATGTGTAGGAAGCATGAAACTCAATAAGTGACTCATTCCCTTGTGTGTTTCAAATGCTGTGTTCTGCTGCTTTTCATCCAGCTGAAGGATCTCATTTGATCGCTATCCAAGCTGTAAATATAGCTGTGAGCCATGCTTTGAGATGCTTTAGATTCAAACGGTTCTTTTAAGGGAACCACCGCCCATGGATTTGTGCACAACCTGACTCACAATAAGCTCGTTGGCATGCAGAGCAAAGGGGGCTCTCCGTTTTAACAGCCTGCATCGGCTGAGTGTGTTCGCATGTGATTAAAAGCACTCAACCTACTGGGGAGTGATATTTCAAATGAAAAAACAAAAGGAATAAGGAGTCTGTTATGAAGTAATAAGCCATGAGTTAACTGGGTACAATCTAATGAGTCATGTGAATTTTTTAATCTTTGGATGAATATTTCAGTGATACCGAGGGATCACTGCTGAAAATGTCAAAAGTAAAACTGCTAATGTCGCAATATCTGATTTTCTCCACGGGGATCATTAAAGTCCCATTATTCCTCTCCCAGATTGTGACTGCAGTGTAAGCAAAGGCATTTAATTTCGTAATAACTTCAGTATAATCCATGATGACATTTACTTCAGCCACACAGTTTTAAGGAGGAACGTGGAAAGCATAAATTCCAGGATTTGTGTTGGACTTGAAATTTAAATAGAGTGTTGTAAATGCATGAAGCTCCTTCTTTTTATATGAAAAAGCCATTCAGTGTTTGACATTGGTGTGGCTGGAGACAATGAATGGTACACAGAGTGGATTTATTGTGAAACATATTTATACATGGCCAATTAAGCTACAGCAGAGCCTCGATTTCCATTCCAGCATTAAGGTCATGGGTTCAGAAATACTGACACTGTTATGATTTAGTGGAAATAAAGTCAGATTGAGACTAAATGAGATATAATGCATTGCTGTACAACATTATTGTAGAGTTCCCTCACATAACTGACTATAAATATTGAATTATAATTGAGTCTTTTCTAATTTAGGCTTTACACTGTCTGAACTACAAATGTTGATATTGTCATGATTTGGATTTTTAGTTGCATGTTTAGAAGTCTGTTTCCCTGCTGTGTATGTGTGGTTTTTTTGGTTTCCTGTGCTCTTTTTCAGAGGCTGGGTATGGTCACCAGGTGCTGGGCTCTCCACTCACCTGTGATCCATCTACTCCTGATTAGCCGCCTCATATACGCTCCGGTCTTCTCCCCACATGCTGCTAGATTGTGACCATTCCTCAAGTGGTATTATTGGCTCCATAAACAGTGATTTTATTGTCAAAGATTGTGTTACCTGTAGCTTTGTCCTGTGCCTAACTTTTTGCTCTTCTGTCTCCAGTGCCTCACCTCTTGCTGCCCAGCCTCAGCCACATCCAACGCATCTCAACCGCCTCAACCTAGCCAGCTTTGACACTTTCATCCACACCTCTACTATCCAGCCTCTGGGCCTAGTTCTCCTCCAAACCCTGTATGTGGTTTGCATTTTGAGTCCGGTTGACATACTTGGGTACAAACCATAACAGATATTAGGCTGCAGTGCTTCTTTCCTTGCAAAGCAAAAGGTAGAACAAATCATATACCCTTATTTCGGGTGAAGATTTCCAGCTATGCCGGGTTGGCATTACCATTAAAGGAGATTTAAGACATATGTTTCTCCAGCCAAAGCCAGAAAGTATTTCTGATGTATCTTGGTGGCTGCTGTTTGGAGCATTGATGCAGGCTCACTTTATTTGCAGCTTCAAATTGTCAACAAAATCATAAAGTACCAAACTTCTGTTGTTTTATGGCTCTCTATAATTTGGTTGTTGGAACTATAAACTAGTATATAGCAGCTTACAGCTACTTGACACATCTTGTAACAGGTTTGATGTTGTGGGAGTCTCCATGGGTCAGTGGAGTTGCAAACAAGACTCAAACAACTTATTAAAAAAGCCGGTCCTCCGTATAACATCCCATGGATTTGTGTTCACTAGATTTGTGAGCTGTAGAGGTTGTCATGGTTTGGGGATTTTGTTACTTTAGACAAGCCAGGGAAGCTGTGCCCCCCGTGTTTAAGCCAAGCTAGACTTGCTGGTCGTAGTTTCTGCTGCTCCTGCAGGTTTTCAAATACAAACATGTCTGCAATGTTTCCAGGTATGAACGGTTCCACCTAGCCTTGCACTCTAATGTGTTGGTCAATAACACCATCTTCAGCACGATGGGCTCTACACATTTTATGATGCTTGTTTTGACACAAATCAAGTCAATCATAAATATATCCAGTCGATTCCTCATTGTGTCGGCAGCTTGTTGATGGCAGCATCCTGGGTAGATGCCATAACATTTGAAATCCAATATTCAGTGTTCCTCCCTCGGGCTGGATGCTGTATTATCCAGCTGCTGTGACACTCATCAAAACAATGAGCTGACATTCACCTCCCTTCTGAACCTCTAATTGGCTATTAGGTCTAACTGGGTTTGAAGGGCCACAGACATTTCCCTCTCACATCACGTCCCACCTCTCATAGGTCGGATCACCAGCACACTGTCTCACCGCTCTGGCAAGCGGCCCACATAAGGGGGGTCACTCATGCTGCTCGTTATTTGGAGCAGAAGTGATTTGAGGATAAGCAGGCAACTGTGTCAAAGCTCAGGTGTTTGTTTTTTTCTGTCACTCTGAGGCTACACTTTATGTTTGATTGATTATTGGCTGACAGAAAACATTAATCAGTTTTTTTTAAGTTGTTTGTCGAGCAGCACAGCTAGTATTTCCTGGCTGCAGCTTCTCAAATATGGTTTTTAGGAAATTTCAGGAAAATATTCCTTAGTGTGAAACTGCAAAGAATTAGGAGGTTTCTTCTTCTTCAGTACTTAATATCATTAGAAGATTAACAGCATCTGGAGAAATATCTGCATAAAAGGGACAAAGCCGACAACTCATACTGGATGGCCGTGATCTTTGGGAACTCAGGCAGCACTGCATTGAAAACAGACCTGACTCTGTAGTTGAAATCACAGCATGGGTTCAAAATCACATCTAAATACCATTGTCTGTGAAAACTGTTTTTTGCTGCATTCGCAAATGCAGCTCTCACCTATTCCCTTCAAAGAGGAAAACATATAAACACAATCCAGAATAGACGTCCCTGGATTTCCTGAGGCCATTTAAGATTGACAGCGGCAAAGTGGAAAACCTTCCTGTGGTCTAACAAATCAAATTCTGTCATTCCTTTCAGAAATCATGGATGCTGCATCCTCCACTCTAAAGAAGGGAGGGACCACCTGGCTTTTTATCGGCGCACATTTTGAAAGTGAGCATCCGTGGTGGTATGATGATGCATAAGTGCCGATTGCACACTTTTTAGAACAACATATGCTGCCATTCAGACAATGCCTTCTTCAGGGATGACCCAGAAGATGCTAAACTACATTCTATATGCAGCATGGCTACGTAGCAGAAGAGTCTTGGTGCTAAACTAGCCTGCCTGCAGCCCTGACTTGTCATTTGAAAACATTTAGTGCATCAAACAATGAAAATATGACAAGTGAGACCCCAAGCTGTGAGACAGCTAATATCCTCTTTCAGGCGAAAATGGGACAATCTTGCACTTTTCAAACTCCATAAACTTGTCTCCTTTGTTCCCAAATGTTTACAAAGTGTTGCTAAAAGAAGAGGTGATGCAACACAAAGTTAACATGCTCCTGTCTCAACTTTTTAGAAATGTGTTGCTGAAATAGAATTTAGAATAAACATATATTTTTCATAAAACTATAAAAATGTTCATTTCAACATCTGATTTACTTTCTTTGCAGTATTTTAAATTAAATGTAGAGTTTAAATGATTTTGAACCATTAAAATTAGTTTTATGAACTTTTACAGTGTCCAAACTTTTTAGAATTAGGGTTTTAAAACAAAATAAACTTAGCTCATCTGATAATCATTATATTTGTCATATTCTAAAGTGTTAAAATAACTGTCTAGACTTTAATAGTGGTACGTCACAGGAAAAATAGCAAAATTACCCATTACTAAAATTATTTATTACAATAAGTATTCTTATTACAGCTCCAGAATATTCAAGGCTGACAACAGATGTCAATTATTTGTATTAATGCAGCTAGAAATCAACCTTTAATGATTTATTCACTGTGGAGGGTTTTTAAATTCAGTTATTTCAATATATATAGGCCTCAGGCATTTACAACAGTACTGTAGAAAGTGTGTTGTTGTTTTCACATCACATTTCAAGCTAAATCCATTTAAACAAACAGGGTTTCAGCTTGTGCTCAATAGAAAACAAAGGTTACAAATATAGATCAAAGCATGAGAGAATCAAACACAGGAAGGATCATGATGGAGGTTCAGAACTGTAGTTTTTCATGGTCGGATTCACTGAAAGACCAGATCAGAAGAAAGCATGCTGCGCATAAGAACACATAGTTCAGAGAGAACAAAAGGTAAACTCACAGGTCAGAACATCAGACAGCTCTTTCATGTCTGTCAGTGCTCAGAAAGACAGTTTGGTCCACACACAGGGACATTATGGAGGTCTGAGTGTTTCTGCTGCTCAGTACATCAAACCATATTAATCTCAGGCTCTTTCTGCCCAACATAAAGCCAGCATTAGTTCTGCTGCTATTTTTGTTTCTCTCCATGGACACCAAAAACCATCACAGCCAGGTTTAATTACAGGCTTATTAAATGAGTGATCCTTTGTGGTGGAAAGAAGTGAGCTGGGGACAAATAAATGTACGAGCCAACATGTTAAAATTTGAATCCTTTCACATTAAATATTAGCTCTGCCCCCTGATGGTCCACCGCTCAAATTCTGAGCTGAAAAAGGTCCAGAGTCAGTTTGCAGTTTGTTCAATCTGTGTCTTCCAATGATATTTCAGTGTCCAGAAGTCTCCTTTCCTAAACAAAAGAAATAAACATTTTATTTGACACACTGATAAAGCATTCAAAGGTAAATTTCAGAGTTTGTCCAACATTTATATTTGGTGTACAGGACTTCAGAAGAGGCAGTGGAGGAAATTAGTAGCTGTTGGCTAGTAGTGGTTAATAGAGTTTCTCCAATGTTGATCTTCATAGGGATTTTGTAGCCAAATTATCAGCAGGGATCCCCTCTTAAATCCAAAGTGACCTGGTAATTTAATATAGATAAAACTTTTGACATTATAAAACTCTGTCTTCTAAACTCTTCAGTTGAGCTTTGGGGCTGAAAGAAAATATGCTGCCTCATTTCACTTACTGTAATAAATCCTGAAGTTGTTAAAAATTCAACTAAAGATCAACGGTGACCTGATTTAAAACACTATGAAAGCTGTCACATGAGTGTTTTTATATTTAGGGCAGCTCTGACAAACTGTGTCTTGAGGGTTTAAGTGAAGGTTGATTTAGGACATTTGTGAAACTTTGTATTTAAGTGTAAAATCTGCTTTATAACAAAAAATACTGAAGAAAATACAGGCCTTTAAATTACATGACTGTATATTCTAAACAGGTGTGACCTCATTTTTAAAGGGATAGTTCGGACGTTTTGATGTGAGGCTGTATGAAGTTGTAAATAGTAATTGTGTTAGCCACAGGGGCAGCTTGGCCCCTTTGTTGCCGGAGAACTGGAGCTGACATGGTCAGTTCTACCAACTAATTTAAACTTTATTCAATTGCAGTCCTTTTATTCTAAAATTTAGACACAAGCAAAGAGCTGTACTTTATGGTATTTAATGACAAAAGCTGGTGAGTGATGGTAAGTGGGATTATTAGCACGGCTGCATTTCTAGAGGATAATATTTTGTGCACACAAGATAACTTCCATAAAAGTGGGTGTATATGTTGCACTTTTATATATTTTTATAATCTAAAAAGAGAGCTGCATACTCTAGACTTGTGCAACAAATATACCAGTGTAAAATGTTTTGTGTTATTTAACCTAGAAGATGCCTCGCAAAGAAGCAAGTGACCGCTGTGCTGCCAAAACATACTGGATACATAGCAAGGCACCACTATTTAACGCTTTACTCCCTCAGCTTGATTTCTCTAATGCTGGTGTAATCACAGTTCTTATGCCATCTTTGAGTTAAGTAATCAATATCATATGTAATCATGTAAGTGTGAGGTTTCTCCCAACCAAAGTAGGAGCACACTGATATTGAACACTTTAAAGGTGTGCACAGCAAGACTCTCCCAAGCAAAGTCTCATCATGCACCAATTTCATACTCCAAAACTGTCTCATCTAGATAACAATAGTTCACAAGGAACAGTAAGCAGTGACAGACACTTCTAAAATCCATACTCTTTGCATGTTTTTGAATACAATACACCGACATTTCAAGAAGTGTCCAACAGAAAGAGGAGTAAAAGTGAGCTCATAAAGGTAAGAGTGCTGCTGACGGTTTGGAGAGCTGAATGTTTGAAGAATCTTCAAACACCTTTAGGGAGGCATGTAAAGTCTACTGAAGATCTTACTCTGCCCTCTGGCAATGAAAGCAGTCAATATAGCCCGTGCATGTATACATGCTAGTCAACATAAATAGATTTAGTTTGTGCGTTTCTTCGTTGACACATTTCAGGTAAATAGATGGATTTGGATGCATCTGGTGTGGTGTTGCCTCAGAGAAAGGTTAAAAACACCATTCCACATCATTTTTTCTTTAATTTGACTGAGACTGTAAAGCCTCTCTCTGCAGGATGTATCAGCTGTGTTGTGTTTTGTGTTGTGCTTGGGAGGCAACATCACAGCGGAGGAGGTAGGCAGGATAAACAAACTGGTGTAAAAAAGCTCTGGACAGCCTGGAGGCACCAGCAGAGGGGAGGATGAGGAAACTGAACTCTCCATCTTAAGCAACATCATCTCCCACCCCTCTGTGGTGGGCTGAGAGCTACGGACCATCGCCAGCCTCTGCTAAAGCTTCACAAGGTGCAGGACTTAGCTCTTGTTCTCTTGTGCAATAACAGCAAACCTGTTATGTGTGTGTGTTCCTCTCCTAAAGGTGTAGTGTGGCCTGAGAAAATGAGAAGGAGGAAAATAAACTGATTGAACTTCTAGAAGTATACACATCAACAACAATCCTAGTACTGATGAATCATTTATTTCAAGAAATATAATGTTTAATAGAAACTGCCAATTCCTCTTCTAGACAAGAGTGCAGATCTTTCATCTGGAGATAACATATATATATATACAAATAGTGCGTTACAGCAAGCATGTTACCAGGAAAGAATTACTCTCTTTGTAAATAAGCCAGAAAAATCTAGATATTATTTTCCCAATTATCTCTTTAATTTGAATTTGTCTGTCTGTGTTGCTCTTGTTCTAGCCTCAGGTACAGCACAGGTAATTGGAACTGAACATTAGTTTTGCTCCAAGCAAGAATTAATGAAGTTTAACTTTGTGGACAGTTTGAAGACGCCTCCAAAATTACAAAAAAAAAAAAAAAATGCCCAACACAATCTGTAATGATTTAAAGGAAAGTGGAATTTCTGAGCTCATTGAAACTTTTATCTAAGGACAGGAAAGTTAAATTTCACTAACGGCCCTCTTCACTATTGCAGGAAAAAGGTTCTGTAAACCATCAATACTTTTTTTTTCAAGATAAAAGTCAACTATCTTGAAATAATGAGCTGTCTGAAAAGGATTACTTGCAGTCTGATGCCTTATTTATGCTGTAACAATTTGAAATACCCATAATACTCATAATTTAATCATTATCGACTAACAATTAGTGAGAGAGTAACTTTGAAAACAAGAAAGAAGCAGACATTAAAAAAGCAAAAATGGAAATTTAAAATAGAGACAAATGCACACCAACAACAATAAAATATGTATAGCCTAATTAAAATAAGTTAAAGCATCAAATTAGAATATAAATAGTTCAAATAAAAATAAAAAAATGCTAAGGATAAGAGTTGAAGATAAAATAAAGGCTAAAATATCATTTAAATTGAGTAAATAAATAAAAAACAGATAGTTTAAATTAATAAAATAATAAAAAACATTAAAATCAATATACAACATTAAAGTGATAAGAAGAAAGGTACTTTATTGATCCCCAGGGGAAAATTAAATTTTTTCACTCATGCTATTTTGGACATGCTACACATACAGTTTTCTTGGTATATTCATACAAATTCACACACATGCAGTGAACATGCTTAGGGAGAGATGTCAGAGTGAGGATACTGCCATAAACCAGCGCACCCAGAGCAGTTGGGGGTTCGGTGCCCTGCTCAAGGGCACCTCGGCAGTGCCCAGGAAAGTGAACCAGCACCTCTCCAGCCACCAGTCCACTTGCCAAACTTCAGCCATACTGGGACTCGAACCGGCGACCCTTTGGCCCCTAGTGTTTACACACTACACTAACTCAATAATTTGAAATATCAACTTATTTAAAATATTGTTGTGATAATCTACAGTTGTTGGAGGATGAAAAGTTTCTTTTTGGTGCTTACAGGCTTCCGTACTTCCTGCAGGTTGGTCTCATCACAGGTGTGCTTGATTAGGTAATTAGCTGCACTCTTGGCTCCACCTTGCTGTCGACTGCCTGCACATTTGAATTATCAAGACTTCTCCCCTACTATGTGCAGTTTTACCATAAATTTGACTGGATTAAGGATTCATTTTCATTAATTTCTCGTCTTGTATTTTGAATTCATGATAGCAGTGGCATGAACTGTATCCACCTGACTGCAAACAAGCTGTCCTGACCAGACAACCCATCTGTGAGCCAACTCTCTGGGACTCTGCTGGCTTGTAATACCTAACCTTAATGTTTCCCAGTTTATTTATAGCCTACTACCAGGCTTGGACTTAAAGTTGACTTCTACACCATTTGCTCACACAGCTTCTGCTATCCCTGTCTGTGTAGCAGCATCCCATCAGTTAACTTTGGTGCTAACGACACCTGGCAACTTCACAATGCTGTCACCTCAGGATGCATCAAGGAGGAAGTAATCCGGTTTTGATTTGCACCCTATGGCTCTGATGATGGATATACTGCTGAAGGTCCTGGCTTCACCTTGCACTGCTGTTGGCACAACTTTGGACCTTCATGGACCCATTTCCTCCTGAGACATCATGGCCCATGCTTCACTTCAACAAGCTAAGTTGCTGCTGCTTATGATAATTGTTGTCCTTGCTTATGTTTTTGCAGCTGTTGTTTGCACTTTGTGATATGTTATGATGCTGCTGCCACTGCTGGCTGTTTTGCTGCTTCTCAAACATGCTTTTATTTTTCTCTTCTTTTTAATGCTTTCTGTCAACACATTTAAGCTGCTAATTTGTGTTTGACTGCTGCTGCTTTTGCTATTTGTGCGTGTTTGTTTGTATTGAATTAATTGCTAATGAGCTTATTTTGTTGTGGCTCAGCTCATTGTTCATCGGTGGTTGTTTGGCAGGTGCATTGTGATGCCTTCATAGTGTTTGTTGACATAGTGGGAATACCCATATGGGTCTGATAAAGAAAACAGGCTTTGCATACTTCCTGCTAGGTTTTGTACCTTTTGTTTCTGAAGGGGTCTGCTGCAGAGGTTGATATTAAAGAGTATATCAGCATGTACTGTTCTGCACACAAGCAGTTCTCATAATTATTTCTGGGGAATTTTGACTTCCTAGCAGTCCTGAATGGCTGCCTGTCACACATGGCATTGACATATTACTCGCACAGTTAATATTCTAGAAAAATAACAACTCAAAGCAATGTGACACCTCACTTCTCTGTTCTGCATATCATAATTGCATCTAAAATACCAGGCGGCTGTTGGTTTCCTATTCCTGCAACATTTAACGTAACTGATTTCCATGTTATGATGGTCATCTGCTTATCTGGTTTACATTTTAAATGTGGGAATACAATTTATGTAAAAATGTCATGTCATTAATTATCTCCTGATAACTCCGGCTGCATATCAGTTGGATGTCTGGCTTTGGTCCTTCTTGATTCACGCTGTAGATTATCCTCAGCTATGTGCAGATGCTTTGTCAGAGAAAGGTCTCACAGTAGATTCAACATAAAAGCTGTCATTGCCTGCTGTTTGTAATTTGACTTTAAGTGGAAAGTTTGTTATTGCCACTGCCTAGTCTATTCTAGCATGAGGTGATGAAGTCTAAGGCATTACATCATCTGGTTTCACATAAATCAGTCTGTACATCTGAGGTTGCTGAGTGTAATGGCGAGCGTTGTGATTTAAGCAGTAGATTTTAAAACCAAACTTCTAAACCAAAACCACATTTTTTTGAGTGTCTGTACTTTACTTGAGTATTATTTTTTGAGGTACTTATTACTGTTACTCCACTACATCTGAAAGACAAATATCATACTTTGACCCCACTACATTTCTATCAATGCTCTAGTTACTCACTACTTTAGCTTTGAAGTCAGCTGAAAATCAGATCCCAAAGACAGTTTGGTTTGTCTCAATGGTGTAGCCGTACCTTGGTGAAGTGTAGCACAAACACAGATCAAATGTTATTCAGATCAGTCCGTTCACTTAGTCGTGGTGATGATGGCTATGACTGAGAAGGATGATGAATCTCTACATGAGCACCATGGCTATATTTTAAATGCACGTTTGAGGTTTTTGAAATAAAGAATGATTGGCATTATTGTAAATCTCTGATCTGTTTACCACACAAACTTCATCACAGCTGACAAAACATCAGCATCTAACCTGAGAAAGCATGTGGAGGTCTGTAGCTAACATACTTGTTTTATTCCAGATGAACATTTTACACTTGTCTGTGCTTGTAATAACTTAGTTTGTATTTCATGGTAGACTTTTTAGATATGAAATCATGTTTTCTAGATAAACAGAACTTATGCATTCTTGGCTGCATTCATGCTTCTTGAAAAAACGATTAGAGATGTTTTAAAAAGTACTTTGAATATTTTTGAAAACCAAGAACTTCAGGACTTTAACTCGGGTAATAATTTGACTGAATATGATAATATAGAATAATGTTTGACCAGGAGGATCTTTACTTTTACTTCAGTAATGAAGCCGTGTACTTTGTCCACCACTGTCCAATTCATGCACTTTGGAGGGTAAACATTTGTGATGGAAGTCACAGGCTAACAACATCCAATACACTTCCTAGATCTGTGTTTCCCAAACTTTTCCAAGACCCCATTTGTCATTGACCTCTAACTGGAATCTCCCCTTGCAAAGTTTTTTATTTTCCTTGTACATTACTGTGGCAAATAGCAATAATTAAAAAACATAAACCTCCTTATATATTTCCTTAGTTTCATTTACATTTATTAATCTCATGATTATGGTCAAGTTCTCTTATTTGTAAATAGTCTCTTATGATTCTCAAAATCAACAGCAAAAGTAACACTGATCATATTTTTCAGCATTTCTCTCTTGTTATTATTATTAATTTGTTCCATTCATTGTCTTCTCCTGTTATAATCAGTCTTTGTAGTTCCCTTTCAACAACATTTAGCAGTAACAGCAACTATCTGCAATCATCCTATCATCATGTGGTGCCGTTGTGTGATACATGCCTCTCGGTATGGATGCCAACTCCTCGGTTAACCTTGTGAAGCAGGCGGTTAGCATTCAACGACTTCCAGCCAAGATTTCCTTTTCCATGTGGTGCATACATCTGCAACATTAAGGCGGTTTACATCTTACATCTGCAACATTAACGCCATCATTTATGGTCCATTACCCCCCAAAGTTGTGCCCAGTCATCTGTTTCAAGCAGCTCTCAGTTCAACAGAAGACTGAGTCCTTACACAGAGGCTTCAGTCTGGCTTACTTCAGCGGTATGACCCCAAAAAAAGAAACCTGCTTTCTCAACATTTACTCACAATGAATGGGTCTAAAGTTTGCAAAAATAACAACATGATGACAATGATTTATAAAAAGAAAAAACACAAACTTTGTCAGGTCTGTCCTCCAGAAGTGAGGAAACATTTTAGATGTTTGTGTGTTGAACCCCTGATCGATCATTCCTGATGCATTCAGATGCGTTAGGAAATGTAGGCCTTATTGCTGATTGACTTGTACAACACAGTGGCAGGTAGATCTGTCACTCAGGTTTAACTTCTGATCGAGAACAGTTTGTTAGATGCACTTGCAGGAAGATAATTGTCCATATAGATAAATAAATCAGAGTTAGATTACTGTCCATGGTGGCCGGGATGTCATGGGGTTGGATTGTGTTCTGCCTTTTTTTTCCTGCATTCACCAATACCTGCCGATACCTGATTCTGCTCCAAAATCCAGACCATTGAGTACAGACTCCACATTTTTATTTGGAGTCTATAAATAGAGGTTGTAATTATGATGAAAAGTGAACACTCTTGATTTTGATTCTTGTTCCAGCACCCTTTGTCCTTCAGGTTACCTCAACCCCCCCGGTGCCTCCTTGTAACCCCCATTGGGGTTGGGACCTCCATGTTGAAAAGCAGTGGCCTACTTAACCATAATATCACAATACAGCCATTCTGCAATCAAAAAACGATGGTAAGACAGTTATATAATGATCATGATATCTGAACAACTTAAGGATACATAATGCCCCAAAAACAGGTCAAGTAGAGGATCAATGTGACATCATTAGCACCACTGAAAGGAGACATAAGATAAGATATTACTTTACTCTAGGGGGATATTTGGTTGTTGAAGAATCCAAGACACAAGTACAATCGAGAATAAGTTTAAATAAGTAAAATGAAAAAAAGATGAATAAATAAAGAATAAAATGATATGTACAAATGGTGTAAATAGTAGTAATTAAAGGCAGTATTAAAAAATATTCAGTAGTGACAGGCTGACATGGTGTGATTATGGTTTGGTTTTGACAGATTAAGCTATATTATAGATAAATATGGTATAATGACTGTATGAAGAAAATACAGGATAGTAAAGATCATTTGTAGTAAACAATAATAATGAAATGACACACTAAAATATAATAATTATAATATAATGTTATATGCATTATATATCATCAGCAGCCAGAGAGTCAGTACAGGATGAGATGATGGAGGTGACAGACAATGGTGGGATGTATGAGTGATGATGAGTTGTGACTTAGTAGCTCAAATATTCAATCTCAGTGATCTGATAATTGTATCTGACAAGTTGGTTTATTGTTTATATCTCATGCAGTTTTAGTGTGTTTTTTGTTGCACATGTTCACCTCCAATGGGTATAAAAACATAAATTATAATGCAGCCCTTACATATTGTACTTTTGGACATCCAGATGAAATAAATGCTGATTTTGAGGTAGAATTAACATAAATGTATATGGCATCCTTTAACATACCTTTACTTTAACTGGGCTGCCAAAAAGCCACAAAACCAAATCTGATGCATGTCAGTTAAAAGCTCTGTTGATTTGAGTAAATAAAAGTCTCTATATCACTTGTTTTATTTGCCATTTTTATGTTTTCCAATACGAGGCTGACTGCCACATATTCCAGTAATGCATTCAATATGTTTTACATTAAACATGTCTGCTTTTCCACACCTCGTTAAGAAACGTTTCATCGACGCTCTTGAATACATATTTTTCTGCTCATCATGGTATAGTCTATTCAAGGCCTACATTTCCTGTCTGTTCCATGCTCATTATTCAATGCTTTGTTGCTGTTGCCTTTCATGTTGACTGCTTTAAAGAGTCCTCACAGCTATAAGAAATAAATAGACTATTACTGTACGTCAGTTGTTAAAAATAAAATGTTGACACCTGTGAGAAATATAGCACTAACGCACGGCTGGGCTCACAACAGCTTTGCCATGCATAGCTTATAATTACATTCCTTCTCCTGATGCTGTGAAAAAAGTAACACCTCTGCTTTATTTAATTATTGAGACCGGAGTGAGTGATGGAGGATATTCAATTAAAAGGAATATCTGATACTCTTCCTCTCTACTGCTTCAAAGTTTTATATGGTTCACATCAGATTGAACAAGATGCCTAATTAAGTGGACGGTGAGAAAACATAGATCATATTATCTTTAAGATTCACCCTTTATTTTAATGTTCCCACATCAGGTGTGTTTCATGTTGCTGTCAAAGTGTGCTCTCGAGCAGAAACTCCAGTGTGATGACTGGGAGGGAGTTATTTTTCTAGTGTTGTCTTCTGATATTAAGCTGTATTACTGTTGTCAAATCATGCTAATGTGACTTCACGTTAGTTTATGCTAATTTGACCATCGTATGAACTGGGTATAAGATATCACATGCTCTTGAAGTGACTCAAAGGGCTTATTTAGTGATATAAATAATATTTAAAGTTTTAAGATATCAACATAAAATCAGATTGTGCTGATTGACATACACTGCTTGCACCTTGTTTCCAAATAGCTCACAAAAACGTTCACCCCTCAAACACCTGTTCTGTTACAAAGATAGTATTGTGCTTTTTTTGTATTTTACATACAGGTGTTAAGTTAAAATGTTGGATGGCAACACTTAATGTGGGCAGGGTTTCAGATTTTGAGGTAAAAGTGTGTTGGAGTAATCCCAGGATGAGATCACAGGCTTTTCTGAACTGCTTGTTCAAAAAGTCACACAGTAAAAACCGAAAAGGATTACAAGATTTGCTCACATCATGACATACATATAATGATAATACTCTTATGTGTATAGCACTTTTCAATACAAGTAACACAGTGCTTCACAAAAACAATAAAAACAGACAATAGAAAGAGAGAGGCAATACAAGAAACAGAGAATAAAAGCAGAGGTAAAACATTAAAAATATGAAATAAACTCACAGAATAAAGGTTTACTATAAAGGTGTGTCTTGAGTTAGTGAAATAAATCAGGGACTGACTCTGCAAATCTGATTTCAAAGGGGCAAATCTCCTTAAAGCATGTAATGAATGTAACACTAACTAAACAGAGATGTCTTGCTTTTTTCTGCACTGGGGTTTGTCACATTCAGGGACCAAACATATGACTATATATCATAATCTATCATTTTAGATGGAGAAAACACTGATAAACCTATGAAGACAACTTTGTAGCATCGCAATAGTGGAGGAGGCTTCTGGAGAGCTGGGGTGGGTTGGTGCTGCAGTAGAGACAGCTGATATTAAGCAATTTAGACAAAAGCTTGAAATGAAGACACCAGTCCTGTGATTGACTAAAATATTGTTGTGTGCAGTTAATCATGTAATGCTAAAAGCTATCAAAATGACAACATAAACATAAGATAACCCATAACACATAAACATAATTCCCCCCTCCTTAAGAGCTGGAGGTACTTGTGTTATATAAGAGGCTCTTTATAGATAGACTAACAGATGGAAAGACTTAAAATTGTAATAAAAAACAACCAGATTTTTATTTCCAAGCAGGAAAAAAGCAGATTAAAAGCCTAGAATCCATCATTGTCTCTTCTGTTCAACTATGTATTATTTGAAACCCAGGAGCCTGGGGTAGATGTTTTGAAATTAATGTATTCTGTATTATTGCTGTCAAAATGACAATTTAAATTACAGCAAAACTGACAATTATTTAATTAATTCATTTTACTTCAGGTGTTTTTTTCAGCAGTATTTAGTTACAAAGAATGAATGAGAAATGAAACAAGTTAAGGAAACAAATGTGACAAATATTCGCTTAATTAATTACTTAAATGTACATTCATTTTTGATTCTGTTTGAATGTTAAAATAAGGAAAGACAAAATAATTGTACATCAGTAGAATTTCACATTCAGATGCCATGTGACCTCTCATACAGCAGGGGGAAGTGGAAGTTCAGTGACAGCCTCACAACCCCCACATGTCCCCTCCGCTCTCCCTAGAGAGCAGCCAGTCAGCTCTCCTGATGTTAGTCTTCCTGAATCCTGCCTTGTGTTGTTTTCACCAGCTGCACAACAAATATCTGCGTCGACGTGTGCATTTACACGGTGTCCACTTGAGTTATCTTGAGAACATTAGTATTTAGACTGCTGCTTTCACACAACATTAAGCCAGAATCAGAAAATATTACATTAACAAAGTCGCCATCACCAGGATCAGTTATTTCTGAATACCTGCTGTGAGGTTCTGAAGTAATCTAGGTTGGTCTAACTTGGCCTCTCATCTTGGTACAAGTACTTTAACTACAGAAATAACTCTACAGCTACAGAAAATGTGGAGTGACGGGAGAGGATGAAGGAAGGAAAGATGAAATATTTACTGTATATCCCCGAGCAAAAATTAATTGACTACCTACACCCCTAATGTTCTCATTTATCTTTACATATCAAGGGCTTGAGGCAGCTCTGAGTCTGACAAAGTATTTTACATGATCACCTCTGTCACTCAAATGTGTAAAATGAATGAGCATGCGGCAGACATTTTTCAGCTATGCTTGAATTTAGTGATGTTAAATCTTTAGTTACAGCATAGGGGAGAAAAAATGCTGCTCAGTTAGAATTGGGGATGATTGAAAGCAACTCATTTCTTAGTCGTCTTTAAACAGAAACTTGAATCCAACTAATTGACTAGTCTGAAGGTAAAAAACACTCAAACTGTCAAAATTTAGCTTAATATAGATTCATAGAGTGTGCGATGTGAAAGTAGTTTGATGAGTGTGGCTACCATTAGCAGAGCTAGCACCACCAGCTTTCAGGTTAACATCCCCATGCCTGTGCACATTGCTCAGGTCAAGTGGCTTTATCCCACTTGAACCAATCACAGCCTACTCACAACTTCATTCTCTTTCTAGATCCAAATACTGCCAAACGGCCTCACGATACGAGACGCCATCTGTCCACTGTGCTGGGTAATATCCAGGTAGTGGAGCATTGCCATTAACTGAAGCCACAGCTGCAGCTAGTGACAGGTGGCAGCTTAGACACAATCTAAGACTCGCATTTCAGGCCTACAATAATGAACAATATTAATCATTTCTTCAACCCACTAGTAATTCTGGTGCTGAGGATGATGTTTAATCATTAAGTCAACAGAATGTAAACATCCTTACTTTAGGCTCTGTTTTATCCCTTACAGTATTTAAAGGGGGTTGGTTTTTGCTCTAGGGCACCCTCACATTGAAATACTGGCCTGAAGTGTTTTTCCGCGGTCATAACCAACAACAGATGAAGCTCTAATAACTCTCCTTCAGCAGTCCTCCTCCTCCTTCTCCTCAGCTCTCTCATATGAAAGAAGAAACCAACATTTGGGAGTTAAAGTGGCATTATATTAGCTGCTGCAGGAGGGTTCACCCTGCAGCTCTTAGCATAATGAGGAAACATTATTAAACATGTCTGCAACTGTTTACAGAGCTGTGCAGTGTTTTTTTCTGCTAACACTCCATATTAATTCATGACACAATCAGTAATCATACAAACAACACAGAATAATTAGATATTCTCTAGATGAATTCTCCACAGTGCTGCAGCTCTTCACTTTACAACATCGTGCCAACCAGCCAAGGAGGCTGAACACTGAAACCGTATTAGGATGCAACACTTCCTAATGTTTCAGGTGAAAGGAACGTGTGAGGTAATGACATCAACAGACGAGTCATGTTAGTTATGCCACATTGCTCTCTAGTCACTGAAATGATCAACAACAGCTATTTCTCCCTATGGTGTTACATTGTGTACTGCTGCTGCAGCCTTGATTATCTATATTATCTATAGATGGTTTCATTGATTCCTTGTCAGGCCTGTAAACAGTGTAATAGGCCATCACAGTTTCAAATTACTCGCATGTAGAAATTGACTGAAAAGGTTTGTCAATGCAAAAAATAATTGCTTGTTGTTTTTGTCTCTAGTTCCAGCTCAAAGGTGTTGTATTGATGTTGTGTTGGCTTCATGGTTTTCATTCCTTTCCAGATGAGCATTTTATCGTACATTCAAATAGTTAATTTTTGATCACTGTATGATCAATTCATAATTTTTTTGTCCATGACATGTAATACTATTATAAAGAAATAGGGCTGCAACTCACAATTAGTTGGATAGTCTACTAGTCACTGGTTATTAAAATGATTGATCCATCCATCAGAAAATGAGTCACTTGTTCAGCTATCAGCTTTTGAGATCAATGTTACTCTTTTAAACTCAAAACATGCTGATACAATCTTCATTCAAGACAAATGTTTGTCTTGTCTTTTAACAGAACTAGTGTTTTTTTTTTTTTTTCTACCTTTTATTTAACCAGGAAAAAAACTAATTGAGTTTAAAAAATCTCTTTTTCAGGAGCTTCCTGGCCAAGATAGGCAGCACACAGTTCAGAGTTTCAGAGAGAGCAGCCACTGTATACAAACACTATACAAGGCAGCTTGAGGACACCCAAACACACATCATTACAGTATAAAACAACAAAATGAGTGTTTAAAATTAACCAACATCATAAGTACATTCGGCCGAACACCTGTAGCCCAGAGTTTCTGCCTCCAGCTTGTCCAGCATCACCTTGCAGGGAGCTGCACATTTAACAGCCTTTTTACCTGTTTTAGTGTTGATGTAAAACAAATGGCTTTGTTTGAATATGTAGCATTGCTACTGCAGTAAAATTGTAAGAGTTTGCCTCATTGTTTAGTGGTTGGTAAGATGTGAGAGGGAGAGAAAAGGAGAAGGTGTTCTCAGAGATTTTAAGGTGGGAAATGTAAATCAGAAAAATCACATAGTATGTCTTTAACTTTGAACTGTTAAAGTTGAACAACACAGGTGATGTTTCAAAGAAAGACATCCAACAAACATGAGCACATTACAAACATGCTCCCATGATTAGCAAGGCCCCGTTTACACTTTTTGAGGTGTCCTTGTCCTTTTTTTTTTTTTGCAGTGCTGTAAGTGAATCAATCCCAATTTTAAGAAGTTTTAGGACATGATGGTGATGTGTTTACTGCCACCATTTGGCTATGGTTTGTTTATTCTTCCCTTTCTCCCCCTGCCACCAAAAACTCCCCGTTCCTGTGGAGCAGCTGGTTTTGTGTGGCCCCGGCACTGTCCCGTGTTTATCACTCCTCTGACGGGTTACCCGTCCAGACGGGTTACCTCTCACTCCCTGTTTGTTGTTGCGACTGTCATTTGAGATAGTTAGGATGGGAGATGTCTCACTCCAAAGCAATTCTAGTCCAAGAAATTAACTAATTATTGACTATGAAATGCAATGGCAACTATTTTTCTTTGGATATTGGTAACAACTAAGTAAATGTAGGTGACCTAAATGTAAGGCTTTACACAATGATTGTTCAAACACCACTCAGGGTTTCCACTAATTTGCCTGATACAAGTCATTAGGTGGGCATGTGTACCGCGTTCTTAATTGAAACCTTTCTGCTCTTCTATTAGTTTAATGCAGGTTAGAGGGTTCATTAAGTCTGGTGACTGGTCCCTGTGATTTCAACAATCAATCCCAATTTTAAGAAGTTTCAGGACATGAAGGTGAGGTGCTTGCTGCCACCTATTGGCTACAGTTTGTTAACCTAACACTTCCTGGTTGTTGTTGAGATAGTTAGGATGGGAGATGTCTCATTCCTGAGCAATTCTAGTCCAGAAAATTATATACCCACGAAAAATTTGAGAACACGTGTGACGATGCCACAAACTAATTATTGACTATTAAATTTGTCCTTGGATATTGTTAACAACTAAGTCAAGTTGTTGCATCCCTTCTCTGATAGAATGATATAAAACAGATGAAAGCATGTAGTGAATCATACTTAAATTGAATCCCAACAGATTTCCATCCTTGCCCGAGTAAATGTTGGTGGCCTAATTGTCAAGGCTTTACAGAATCATTAGTTCACACCACTCAGGGTTTCCACTAATTTGCCGGATACAAGTCATTAGAGAGGCATGTGTACCGCGTTCTTAATTGAAACCTTTCTGCTCTTCTATTAGTTTAATGCACTTCAGAGGGTCCATTAAGTTTGGTGACTGATCACTAGGATTTCAACAAAGTTTATCCAGACTTAATCCTGAAGTCTGATCAGCAACTTAAAGTGAAGAAGAAGTGTGTGAGTATGTAAAGCCTGTAAGCATAACCTCACTGAACTGCATTTTGATAATTCATTACACCTTTTGCTTGTTATTTTAGTCATAAAGAATTCACCCATGGCCTTGTAGAAGTTTCCAGCATCCACTGTAGTGTTTGTTGGATGGGTTGGTAGAATCCGGTCGTGTTGGATTTTGTTTATTTTGTAGAAGCTGGACTCTAATGACGATTAATCAGCTCAAACTTAACTCCAGTATGACCTGCCAATCAGCAGTAGCTCATTAGCAGAGTTTTGGCTTATGTTTGCTTTCAGATAAAAAGCCAGCGAAGTCTTGTTTTTCTTATTTCCATGTCTGTACTCTAAATGAAGGATTGCATGTATGTGTAGAGAAAAAAATATAACCCTCACTGAATTTGAACCATCCGACTGAAGGCCAGACTAATTACAAAGTTGACATTTTGGAAAAGCAGCCAGTACCCTTGTTAGGAGAAATGACTCACCAAACAACCTGACAACCTACAGATGTAAATACATGGACACAGAATAATTCACTGTAAATACAATGCAGCAAAAGCAAATGTTCTCTTGGGTGTCTTTACTGCATCAATAAATCCATCAAAACAAGAAAGATGTTTCCACCCGCACGTCTCTCATTAACAGTCTGTATTGACAGAAGTGGTGTGACTCAAATTTCAATCAAATAATTGACTGGCTGAAAACAAACATTGAAGTGATGACAATGATGGAAGCCTCTCTGTCTACTGTGAAATATTTTAGTTGAATGAATGATTGTTTTAGCTCCATTCTGAGAAAAGCAGCTCAGTGAACATGAGAAATCCAGTGAGCATTTCCAGCAGATCTTGGCCCTTCTTTTCAAACCAACTTGGAAAAACATTTTTCATCTGTTGATTTCTGTATCTCAAGGTTAGTTTGCCAGCATTAAATTCTGTAGTTGAGTTTATTCTAAGGGTAAGGGTCTCAGAAAGAGCATTGGTCCTTGACTCTGTCCAAATATTCAGCTGCAAAGTTGGTTTTGAAATTTGTATGAGCCCTTAATCAAAGTCTAAATTAAAGTTCGAGCTCCTCTACTCCACACCTTAACATCACTAATAAGAGGTCCTGCACACTGCAGGAATGTGGCTCTCAGTTATAATGAATGCTTGAGTCCAAATGCACTTAAGCATCAGCTCCTTCACTGTTCACTGTGCAGCCGCAGAATACATAGGGACGCCTATTTGAAGGATTAAACCTGGTGCATGAAGTGATTGTATGATTTCTGTTGAAGGTCTGTTTGAATATTTACATCATGTAGTGTCATGGTCTCATGATGTCATACTGGGCCCTTAGTATATTGATATATGACTACATCTCTTTCAGCTTTTGCCCATTTGTGTTTTCACCATTTCACCAGAGATCTTCACCTTTTCAAACTGATTGTGCATACCTATCAAAAAGTGTTTGTAAATGTTAAATATGTAATACAAACAACATAAAAGTAGAAATTACATGCTGATCAAGGATATCAGTCCAATGATGACCCCAGAGCTTGAACAGGTATCGGTGGCAATGAGGCTGATGTGTTAGTTCAGCTCAATACAGTCTGATAAAATATGGGATGATACAGTATGAGATTCACAAAGGACTTTTATTGTGCCCATTAGGGAATGTACTTTTACCCTACCTTTATATTTAGCTCAAATATTGATAATTTGTTTGATACTTAAATATCAACAAAATGAAATAGTGTCAAACAACTTCAGAAAAAGATTGCAAATTAATAGAATATTTTATGCATGTAAGTACTCATTTAGCACCTGCTTGAAATATCTACAAATGAATACATTTTGTTTTGTAAGGTCAGAAAAGCAATGTTAAAGCCAAAACTGGTGTTGCAGGGATTGAAATGAACTGTTTTACTTGTTAGCGCTGGTACTTCCAACTTCAAATACTTAGGAGCAGCAGCAAAACTTTAGAAGCACCTACCATACCAAGTGAACAAATCGTGCCATCATTGCAGAGCCATTTCAAGTCTTTCAGCTGCTCTCTCCACAAGCTGTGAGTCTTCTTTGCTGTTGATGCATCCACATACATCACATCACCATCAACAACTTCAGGGGTTACATTTTCCTCAATATTCAGCAACCTCCCTTCATCTTCTCTCTTCAGGTCTTCTGATTTGAAGCGAGTTAGCTCTCTGTCTCGTGACAATGAAGCACAGTAAAAGGGAATTATAAAAGGCTTATATTTACCAATCTAAAATCAACACTGAAGGTTTGGAATGTCAGGCTGACGTTTGATTGGTCATGGTTATTGGTTAAAAGTGTTTGATTAGAAATGCCTGCAGGCACAGGTTGCTCTTGACTGACACGTCTCTTAGCAGGCATTACTTATTACCCACAGGCCACTGGATTAACAAGCATTTTATAAAGTAATGAGAGAAAAAAAAAATCAATCAATTGCACTTGAAAAAATGCTCCCAAATATATTCTGAGGGTATACAGATTCAAATTTAGGAGCATGTGACCAAAGTGGTGCAATTTCAAGCCCTGTATCTCTTCACATGTTAAAGAATGACCTCAGCATGTAGCCCAATATTCACTTTTAGCTCTTGATTTGTTCTCCACTGGCTGCTAAGGAACATATATTTTTGTTTCACTTGCCAACTCTCTGTCCCTATGCCATGCTGGGCTGGTAACAAAGAGTGGGCCTGTTTTGATTTAGCAGAAAACAGAAATGGGTGATGGCATGATGATTTCAGGGAATTGGTAGAATGAGGTCATCATTGGCAAACTGAAGTATCTGAATTAATCTAATGCTAACAGTAGAATAAGAAAGGGCAATTTGCTGCTTTTATAGCAGAACTGAGGTTAGTAAGACTTCCAGTTAATTCAGTTTTCTTCTTAATGGATACATTAGAAGACGAAAAAAGAATCTGAGATGAGAGCAATGCAGCCATCTGTTCCTGACGTATGGGCTCCTACGACAACTTGTAAGTGACATCTTATTGTGACACATTATCTCAAGTTAAGAAACAAAGTTCAGCCAGCATCTATACTGAGTTTAATGAAATGTCATGTTCTGTTGAAGATAATGTGGTTGAACATTTTAGGCTTCAGCTGTAACAGCAGAGAGTAGTGGCTTTGTTTTTTAAAGACAGCCGCATGCCTGTAGTCCTGCTGCCAAGCTTGGAAAGAAAGACGACCCAAATTTTGATATGGTATTTTTCCAGCACGATTTTGATTCCAGCATCCCCCCTACTGGGCCTAACATTGTACAAAACACAACAGAAAAACACACTACACCCTGCCAATGTGGATGCAGGCATGTGGAAAAAGGCAAATCTTACCTTTTATTGCTGCTGTCAGCTGTGACCATTATAAGGTTGGTAAATTTCACAGAAACTGAGAGTGTGTAAAAGAGCTCATTAGTTCTTTGCATTTCCTTCAGTCTGACCAGCAGATGGATCCCTGTGGCTACAGCTTGCATGTTTTCTTACCCTAGTTTGTTTTTCTGGGTAAAGGAGTGCAGTCATGCTTCATTAGGAGGAAATCGAGAAACTCCCTTGGCAGGTTCCTTTCTTCCTTTATCCAATCAAAGAGAAACCGTTGGAGCTGGGAGCAGCTCGAGGAATTGAACACACACAATAGACACCATCGGTTTCTTAAGTTTTAAGGGCTCACTGCTGATGTGTTACAGCAAACACAATGCACCAGTTTTCTTAAGATGTTGGTTATACATGCACAATGATGATATGTGAGTGACCTTTACTAGAGTTTTAACTTTTACCAATATTCACTAACTTGCGGTATTACAGCATTTGTTTTGAAATGAGAATAACTACAACATTAGTATTTAGAGGACGCCCGTTTGGCATAGCGGTTAAATTACATGGCCGTAGCCCTCGAAGCAGGTGGCCCAATTACAACCTGCTGCCTTTTACCACATCTCATTCTCCACTCTCTCTCTCCCAGTTTCCTGCTCCATCCACTGTCCTACCCTCTCTGAATAAATGCATAAAACAATAATATAACACAGAGTATGGTCTAGGCCTGCTCTGTTTGTAAAAGTGTCTTGAGATAACGTTTGTTGTGATTTGACGCTTTATTAATAAAGATTGATTGATTGGGAAAAAAAGGGGATAAAGCCCAAAAACTATAACTTAAAAAAGAAAAAGCTCATCATTGTCTTTCAAGGTTTAAAGGTGGTAGAGCCTCCACCACATAAACTCAGAGACGGGATGGGCGATATGATCTTACATTTAAATCATGGTGTTTTTGGCTTGGACCGTCTCCAGCTCCCACACAAACCTGAAGGGGATAAGTGGTCTAGATGAATGATGGATGGACAATTTGCCTAAAAAAGATACCCATGTAGGTTCTTTCATCTAATAACAATGTATCTATTGTATTTCCTGATACTTAACTACATTTACTTTGAAGTGGCAGATCAAATGATAGTACTATCCATGGCTGTAACAAGGAAAGAGCTCTTTTGGAAAAAATACACTGAATTTGAATTTACCTTAAGTGCTGTATTTTACCCTGCAACAACTATAAACACACACGGATCACAGGTGCAGGGACCACAGATGTTACTGAGACTGCAATAATCAAAATTGAGCCTTGAGTGTTGCAATTTCTTGAATGAGCATGATGCTGGTAGATTTGGTCCACTGAGATTTACCTTACAAGCTTTTTCCAGTGTTGGATATTTTCTGAACAATGTTTAATTTACAGCTGTGTGGTTAAGGTTTGTTGCGGGGTTCCTTGAACACAACACAGACATTTTGCTTATCACAGTTTAGAATAAATCTGTGTTGTTTTTGTCTGATCCTTCAGCATCTGTTCTAGAGCAAACTTATAAGCTGCTCATTTTACTTCATTTTATCCAACCCCCAGAAGACGTTTTTCCTTGCCCCTGCTGATGTTGGATCTTTGTTAATAATATAACATAGTGTATGGTCTAGACTTGTTTGTAAAGCACCTCTGGATAGTATTTCTTGTGATTTGATGCTGAACCGTGGTCTCAGATATTAGTCTGGTGTTCCTGCTAAATGAGTACTTAAATCAATTTCACTCACTGTTTGTTTTTTAAAAGTTTGTTTGTGCTCGAGTCATCTTTTAATACAATTGAATTTTAATTTGAAAAGTAATACCCAGTAAATCACACTACGTTTTCAAAGTGGTACTGAGTGATCTGTTATTGTAATTATCCTACTTTGCTTCTCAGGAATCACAGCATTGACGAACTGTCCCCATCCATTGTTCGTTACGGTGGCCTGTAAGTGACACTAATAGTTAAGTGTCCTTTTAATATTCCAGTGAGCAGAGAGTTGTTGTTTGGAAAAAAAAGGCTAGGTCAGAATGTGAAATAACACCAGGTGAACTGAGAGTTATTGCTATTGATCAGCATTTCCCTTTAGGTGTATTACAGTCGGTTTGTGCTCTGGTGCAGTAAATATCAAACTTATTGCCTCTTGAAGAAATTTAATGGAATCTGTGACTCCATTGATTTAGGGTATTAAATGCACAAGCTGGATCTTAAATATTTACTTAATTCTTATGGATTTTTGTTAGAACTCCAATAAAACTGCATGTACTGCGCTCTCTGTTTACATGCTGTCATGCATTTCATCTCACAGCTCCAGACTAATCTGAGCAGTTTTTACCAAACAGTAACTGATATCAATTTTTATTGATTCTGTTGGTTCTTATTAATTTCTCTGGATTAATCATCTTTCATAATTCTATATAAAGCCAGCAGTTTTGATGCTTTAGATTCATAATTTCACACAATGTTTGTTCAAGCACAAGTTGTTTCTGTTTGTCAGACCAGTGATATGTCAAGCTGCAGTATTTATCATTTTTTATAGCTACAAAATAGTAAAGCTATTCTCTGACATTTAAAAACTGAATTTTCATATTTTTATTATTTTTCAAATTTAATATAATAATCTTTAGGGATGCCTAAACGATCGGTGTAACATTAAAATCAGCTGATATCTGCCCTGTTGACAGACATTGACCCATTTGCAGATATTATGCCATAGACAGATGTCAGTAGTTGATGTTTATCTTTATTTGGCTGTTGCAGAACTCTACTTTCAAAACTCACAAAAAGTGGAAAAACACAGGCATAGTGGGAACATAGAAAAATAAAGAGATGGTGGGATTTATTTGCAGCTTGCCTCTCAAACTGCGGTGCAAAATGATTTATAAAAATGTCCAAAAAGGTGACAAAATTAACTAAATAATTGACTGATTGGCCCAACACAGCCCTCTTTTTTTACCCTTACAGCCCCTCCCACTGGGCTCTATTATTGATTAAACAACTGTAAACAAAAAACATGAGTATTTTAAACTTTCAGCTGGAATTTTACCCAAGCAACAGTTGATATTTATAGACAAAACAAGTAAAAAAAATGAATTTTCTGCACCACGTGACCACTACTGCACACCACATCCCCCAATTTACCAAGCTAAAATGATGTGCTCCGTTTCCTGGTTTGAACACTCAAGCTGGAAATGGCAGAGCCCATGCAACCACCCTCAGCAGGTATATGGACATGCTGCTGAGTAAAACGTATTTACCAGTGAAAATAGAGCTTCCAAGGGTGCACCCTTGGTTGTGTTATAAAACAGAGGGAAAGAGAGATGATTGGGACATTTACCATGTGATAAGAGACACTAGCTGGGAGAGGAAAGTTTGGTGGGTGCATGAGAGTGTGTGTCTGTGTTTGTCCTGCTCTAGAGCTAGTATACCTAATTTTTAAAGATGTTTTCTATTGGGTAGGAGAAGTCCCTTGTTAGACAAAGTGGTTTGTTTTCATGGTCAAATGTGAAAGAAAGTGTCTGCAGTGTGGGAGTATTACACCGTGTCTGAGGAAGATCAGCGACAAGCAGTTTGTACGACATGTTCCAGTCCAATTTAAGAGAAGGGACCACTGGCGAAAAAAATCTGAAAATGACAAATCTCATAGCTTGTCGGTATCAGCCCTGATTTTCACAACTGGTGCATCTTTATAACGGATTCATGTTTGTTTTACATTCCAATGCTGTGTACTGAAACCATTTCCCTCTGAATTCATTCAAAATCGTCTCACATCAGCTCAAAGCTAATGTTTTCTTGTCTGCTTACTCAACAGCAAACAGCTCCAGTACAAAAATGTGAAATGTATTTTTATAACCAAAAAAGAGAGGGAGTTGTAAACTGTTGTTCAAGGGAGCAACAACTCAATCCAACTCCACTGACGCTGCCTCAGAATAAATCACCCGAATGTATGAAACGGTCAGCCAAAAGATCAGCTGTGTGTGTGAATGGATGTGTAGAGTTGAATAGTGTGCAATAAAGATGTGCTGCTGAAACAAACTGAACAAAAGAAACAATGTGGTGTGAGGGAGACAGCCGGCAATCTAGTGGGAGGGGGAGAGAGAATTAAGAAGGCTGGAACATTATGCACGCTGGGTGGACTATAAATGCATGAAGGGAAACACAAACACAGGCAGCAGCCCAGAGTGAGACGAACCTACAAGCCAGGCCAAAGCTGGAGGGCCATCAGTATGTTGCCAGTGTTGACATTGCACACGGCACTAGTGTTTCCTCCACGGACTACTTTCTCACTCTACACATCATAAATGGACAAGATTTATGTTTGCCTTTCAACAGTCCCTGATTTTATTTGTTAGTATTAAAATGCTGCTATTACTGACTGCTTTATAAATGACAATGTTTTTGGTATGTTGTTTTATATTATGCTAATGTGGGGGGTGTTTGAGTTACTACATGAACCTGCATGTAAAGTGCTTTATATTGGTTGATAAGAAAAGGTCTACTGAGTCCATCCATCTGTTGCTGGGTGCTGGAGCCTATCCCAGCTGACATTGGGCAGAAGACAGGGTACACTCTGGACAGGTTGCAAACTTATCACAGGGCAAACATGGAGAGACAGACAACCATTCACGCACACACTCACACCTACGGGCAATTTAGAGTGACAAATCAACCTGGTGAGCATGTTTTTGGACTGTGGGAGGAAGCTGGAGTACCAGGAGAGAACCCAAGAATGCACAGGGAGAACATACAAACTCCACACAGAAAAGCTCCTGCCCAACTGGGGATTCGAACCAGGAACCTACTTGCTTTGAGGCCACAGTGCTACCCACTACACCACTGTGCAGCGTCTGCCGAGACATGAGGGTTTAAAAAGGAAAGGGGCTGAAGGTGTGAGATCCTGTGAGATGACAAGACCACCACGATGAGATTTCAGATCCTGCATGGCAGAGTCTGTCTGCCAGATCAGATTCTTCAATTCTGCAAAACTTTACCAGGAAGTTACTGACACTGGTTTTTTGAAACATACAAAAAGGGGTCACAACAGCACATTTTTAGCATTGATGACTTGAAGAATTTGATTAGAATATCTAAGAGTGTGCAAAGGAAACCAGAGATCCAAATACCAAACCCAGCAAAAGGAAGAAGGAACCAAAGTCATTCTCAGACGTGAAAACTATTCCTGAATTTACTCACCACCAAATAACATGACCGGGTATAAAATGCACAAATCACAGCAGTCTGTGTTATTACTCTTCTTCCAGATCGACAGAGTCAACATTCAAAACAAACCCTGAAAGAAACTATCCTCAATGTACAACAAGAAACATGACAACGACAATTACATCTTATCTGGAGTACTTCTCTGTAGCAACCAGAAACTTCAAGGAAATATCTCACACTCACTGAAACTGTCAGTAAAACAACATCACCGGTTTTACTACTTCCTACCTCGCATAGAGAACAGACATTGAAGACAGTTTTTCTGGAGGTCATCCACCACACGCTGGCTCGACAAAAAGCATAAAGACAAACTAAAAGCCCAAACTGAAAAGGCAAGAGATCCTTTTCAAAGTCTTGTTTCTGTTTGATAAATAATATTCAGACACTTTGAAATCCTCTTTTTAAGAATCTCAATTATAAGTGTCAGTGTTTCTTTAAGGGAACATAAATTGCAGGTTTTGTTACAGCTGTTTTTCTTCCTCAGGCTGTCTTATCTAAAAACTAATTTTTACAAAGCGTGTTTGTTTTACTTGAAAAAAGAAGTAGTGGATTTTTTGCCCACATGAACTTAATTGGGGCAATCTTTTGTGAAACATTGCTAATGAGCTCCTCGATGTTAGTCATGTGCATCATTAAAACTGTAAAAAAGTCTGAACAGAACTTGGCTCCCCCATGCAAAATGGCCGCCCATTGCTCGGTGGTTTGTTTTGCAATGTGGCGAGCAGGGGTCCGCCCGATGAGGACTGTGGGTAATTAGCCACTGGGGCAGCAGCTGAAAGTCATGGTCTCCCTCAAAGCTGTCGTCTGTTGCATGCTGATAACATTGACATGTCCTCCTCCTCGCGCCACATTCTGCTGCACGCCAGACAATGGGAGGGGAGCCGAGAGGAACAGAAACTCACAGGAAAGAAAGGATGGAGAGGAAGACATTGACGAATGAAGAGGAGGCCGACCTTCGCTCATTAGTGAGGTGACCTTCTATAATCGATGAGTGGTGCAATTGAAGGCACAGAGACCCAGCTGACCACAGTCTGGCTTCTGAGAGAGACGGATTGAAGAGGACGGCTCAGGGTCTCCATTAAACGCTGACTTTTCTCTTCACTATCATGACTTATACTCATTTTACTCAACATCCTACTGTATGAATGAAGGAGTACACTATATGCAAAAGATGAATGAACTTTGTCTCCATTTATCAGAAATATGGTGTATGGTAGCACAAAGTAGTGATACTAGATTGATCCTTGCATTTACTTTAATTTAGACCAGCTGCTGTTTCCACATCTGGTTTTCAGCCCTTTCTTTAGTCTGTGGCATCCAAAATGTGATTAGAAGATTTGAATTACAAGTAATGTATTTAATTCAATACCTTGGAATGTAACAGTACTTCAGGGAATAGTGAAAAATTGGTTTAATGGATATTTATTTATAGTCAGTTTGGCCCCTATGTTGGGAAAATTGCCCAGAAGTTAGGCAGTCAACCACAGCAGACACGCACCATGTAATTTAGCTAATTTGAATACACTCCAACTTTTAATTAAATCCAACTAAAGCACAGTCCTTGTTTTAAGTGTGCACTCTTCTTCAGTTTAGTTTCATCCACAGGTCTGTGATGATTCTCACACTCCCAAATAGTGCTCTGCTGGCTTTTGTGATGCGATTGCCTGCAGACATTGGTCTCATTAGCTGCACCTGCATGCTTAGCTTGTATGTGTTAGCTGATAAGTCAAAGTACTCGACAGATATTTTGAGTTTGACTTGAAGTGCATATTATCTTTGACTTGTCAACTAAGGTGCCTAGGAGTTTACTGTACAATTTGAAAACACACTGGTGTTGTTTTCTATCATGCAAGAGCAGAGAGACGCAGCAGTGATTTAACGAAGGTGTGCTGAATGGGAAATAAAATGGCATGTTAAAATAAAGTTCTGCATTCATCTCAAACCTCAATCGTTCTGTGGTTAATCTGTTACCACTGACAGGCCTTGTTGTTAGTAAATAAATCCCAAATACTCAGTTTACTAACTTCTAATACTGATGAATAAATGTAATATTCATGGGGTTACATGGTCAAATGAGACCTGGCTCAACACTGCCTGTGAAGTATGTTCAAACGGTGAAACATAAGGAATATGTTTGACACTTATCTGACACAGTGGATTGAACAACTGAGACTGAAAGTGAGCTTTAATGGAGAAAGTTTGAGTGGTTTAAGCAAACTGAAATAAAATGACCTTCACTGGATCTGTGGGGAATACAAGCTGCTCTTTTATGTAATCCACTTTTCTGGAGCAGTGACGAGTGACGCTGAATCCTCTTCACCTGACCTCAAAAGTTGAATGAATGAAAAGTCGTGTCATTTTTCAAACCAGCCATCTCAAATCAAAGCTTTGTTTGGCTGTACCTGACTGTGTTGTGTGCCTTACTCTCAACATACTTGAAGATAGTGGTAAACATCATCAACCCTCATTGTTTAGTCAAAGCTGCTTCCTGCTACTTTATTATCAGAAGTATTCCTGAGTTTCCGGGTTCCTAATTAAACTGAACGCTTAAGAAGAATAGTTTTCTTAAACAAAAGCAACATTTTGCAGTGAGATCTTCCTGAATCTTTATAAACAATCGTGAACTCTCACCCATCCCTAAAGATCTATCCTACTTTGCAGAAGGGCTCTTTGTCTTGGTACGCTTTCTTTCTACAGCCCTGGAGACGAGTCTGTGATGAAGGGCTGAACAAATAAATTACCGTGAATTTGAATGACAATTAAGATGCTTGAGTGCTTTTGGCCTTGCTGCTCTGTCACGAGAGACGAGTGCATCACAGCATCGACTGAGGGCTCTGAGATTAAGATGGAGAATATTCTTACACAACAGACCAGCTCTTTCAAACTTATGTGGTGATAGTACATACGGCTGGCCAGAGGACACAGAGTCCGATGCTGAGTGATCCCGTTTGCGGCCGGAGTAAGTTAGGAAATAGGAGCACTCTCTGAATGCCTCGGAGGATACCTTGAGGGATGCCTTCATGTGATGCTGGCTGGGTCTTGTCAAAGTTCCAGGACTAAAACTGGCCTAACCATTGTCTCATTGGAAAGATACAGCTCCTTCTGTGTAATAAGCAGCTGATCAATCTATCCAGGCTCTCGCACACATTGCTTTGGCCTCATTGGGCAGCTCTGTGATGTGTGGAACATCAACCAAATATGTCAACAGGCAGCACAGTAATGAGGTCTGAAAAGTCAGACTAAATTGAGACATACAACTCTCCCTATGACCTATTATTTTGAGATCTGCTGGTATTTTGTTTGCCTTTAGTGTCTAGTCAGAGATGTGATTAGAGACAAGGGAGTCGAATCTATTGACCTTACCCTGTCAGCACTCTGATATTCTAACTATGGGGAGAAGAGCGGGCAGTGAAACTCTGCAGCTTACAGCACTTAATGGAGTCTCAAGTTGATGGTCAGATTGCAAACCCACAGAGCTAAGTTTCCTCATTATTTCTCAAGCAGTCCCTCTCCTGCCATAGATTAAACCCTCTAAAATGATTTCTAGTGACCAATAATTACACATTTAAAGGTTTTACATGAAACGGCTTCAATTATATGAGAATTTTATGAGACTTTGGGTTCACCTCTTAAAAAATCATTTATTCTGTCCAAACTTTGTTCTGTAAGCCAGCTCTGAAAACACAGCTACACCTCCCATGTCCTCTCATACCCCTTGATTTCCAAAGCATTATAAAACTGTCTGTATTAAACTTTATTCAGATTCTGTTTGTAAACTGTAAATCTATTTTGTTTCCAAGCCCGGGTCCTTGATACGGTGTATAGTTATCAAGGCCTGATTTTCCGGACTCATGACTCGATGTGGGCTTGAACACTGATGACATGGACTTTGACTTAGACTTCAACATGGACTGTATATTGACTTGTAAGATAGAGAGGAGGACTTGGACTTATTTATTGATGTAGACTTTTATTATATTCTTTATCAGTCAAGTGTTTGTTTTTTTGATAAGGCCCTAATAATTTCAGTTTTTAGCAGAGGCCGTCATGTGTGTTCAACTGCATGTTCATTCACATTGTTGCTCATCAACAGTTACTACCAGGATGCTTAAAGATGCCACAAATTGTAATTTTGCTTTCCCAGATATTGATATTGTTGTATGTTAAAAAAAAAAAACATTGCAGAGAAAATACGGATTGGCTCCAATTTCAAGGATGCACCCAGTCTGAGTAGCTCTGGCATCTCTCTTACTTTTCTGTTACTGTTTTCAGGCTGCTAGGTGTGCAGGTAGGTTGCAGGTATTTGACACCTTTAGTGATTCCACCGCAGCAAAATTGGTGACTGCATCTCCTGTTAAGAGAGGCGTGGTGCACATTTACGCACAGCGCTGTAACTTCATTGATAATTTAGATCTTCAGACTCACTGACAGGGTCCATCAAAGTTTAATTTAAATTACATTTGTAACCTACACATCCAAAAGGTCCCATAACGCCATTAAGGCTTCATACAGTGAAATAGTTTTCATAGTAACTAAACAGATTTGACTGGAACACACCTTGGATTCTCCTCTGGTGATTTGGACTTGATCTGGGCTTGGACTTGGGGCCTTTGGACGAGACTTAGACCTAAGGTTTGCAGAATCGACTACAACACTGCCTCAGTGTTCACCTGTAACTGCTTGGACATGTTGGTATAGGTAAAACATTATTTTCTTTAATTGAGCTGGAGTCAGAAAAAGAGAGTTTGAAGAACAAAAGAAAGAATCAGAGTCAGAGATATCAAAGGAGCCAACAGGAGTCACATTACAAATGCAGAGTTAGCTTCTGTTAGGAACACAGGCAAAGAGATAGTGGCAGGCAAGGCTGTTGGCCAGCCAGACCGCCAGGGCAGCTGGGAGGTTTTGGATCTGGACAGGTCTGACCGGAGTGGAGCAGCATGGGATGCCAGCTGTTGTTCACCACCTGTCACCTTCACTGAAGGACCGTAATACTACAATGCACTGCGTGTCCCTCTTTACCTCTCTGTGCCCTAACAAATGTAAGCTAACACTCCAATTACAGCTCTCATTTGTGGATGCAGACCTGTTAAAGCAAGGAAAGGCTCATCTCTGCCTGACTGATGCGAAATGGCAGAGTGTGAAATGTTCTGTTACTAGAACGTTAGACCACCAGCTAAGGCCTTCTGTTTTTGTGCACAGGCCTGGAATCTCTTTGAAATTCCCTTCTCTTTCCACAAATTCTCCTTTGTTTTACATGCTGCTGATTCTCATTCTGGAGAAGCTGTTCTCTCACTGGCAGACAGGTTGGACACAAGCCAACCCATGCCACCTGTTGCAGAGAAGCAGCCTCCTAACTTAAGACATGCAGGTAAACATATTAATGTCACCAACAATAGTGAAAGTAATAGCTCTCAAACATCTGGGTCACCTGCAGGCAAAACAAGATGCAGCTGCTGTCATTTCAATTTGAGTGTCTTGTGTCTATTGCTTGAATTTCAAAGCAGCTGTGTCCATTTAAAGCATGTTCAAGTTTGTTCTAAAAGACCACATTTGAACGCACGACAAAACAATTGTAATCATCACACGTAGAAGGTGTTAGTCTTTCAATGTGAAAATATACACTCCATTAATTGACAGTTGTTCCTTCCAGGTGTGTCTGTTATGTTGCATGTTGTTTGACATGCAAATAGACTACAGTGTTATCACACAGGTGGGAGATTGTAAAGTGAGTCCTAACATTGTTTGATGTGACACCTCTGCACATCTCTAATTGGTTGATCCATAAAGTAAGCATGCCTGCTGGATACTAGAACAGGGGTTCCCAAAGTGTGGGTCGGGACCCCCTTGGGGGTTGCGAGATGTCTTCCAGAATTTTCTTTTAAAGCTATCTAATATTTGCAGATTTTACCCATTATAGTAAAAAACATCGACAGAAATAGTAGTTTAACTTGAAATAAAACCTTGAAAATAGAATATGTGATGAGTTTTCTGCCTTTCTTTTTGCAAGATGACTCCTAAGTTTAGGGTTAGTGAACAGCTCATGATCAAAAGCATCAGTAGAAGCAGGTTAATTCATAACAGCTCAGGAAACACAGACACATGCTCATATAGGTAGGGTAATTTTCTGCAGACCAGCTAAATGAAGCCACATTGAATCACTTTGAGGGACAGTGGGGGTCGCAAGTCTTTGGCATCTATATTTTGGGGGTCGCGGGCTGAAAAGTTTGGGAACCCCTGCTCTAGAACATACTGTAGGTCCCCGGAACCAGAAGCCCGTCCCATACGGACCATGACCTACAGCCAAAACAGAGACTGTGATTCAAAACCTTCTATTTTAACCGGTGCAGCTTTTGTAGTCTTCACGGTAGTGGTTCAGCAGATGAAGAAACGTACAGACCAACTGCATGCAAATTAAACCATCCATTGTGATACTACTCAGCCAATTGAGTCCGTGCATTCCAGGCGGTAAAGCTTGTGGTCATACAGTGCAGACAGAGAGTTAGAGGCAAGTTACACATGAAACGGCGGTAGACAGAAAAAGAAACATAGCAATGCAGATAGAGAAAAGAAAGGGAGATATGTTTCAATACTGTCATATAGTTTTTGAATCGTACTGAATTGATTTGATTTTACAGTCAGGTATTGATTACATGCTGATATATCACACAAAATAGTTAGACATTATGATCTTAGGGCCCTTTGCTTCAAGAAATGTTGGTTGAATACCCGTGCTCCAGAACTACTCTATTTAATATAACATAAAGACCAGGCTGTGTCAGATTATACCAAGGATATTTATTATCAAGATAAAAAAAATACATGTTGGGGCCAAGCACTGATACTCAGTATCTTCTGAGCGGTTGACCAAACTGTCCTTGTACTAAGATGTAAAACTGATCCATAGAAAGCACACCTTCATTTGAGCTGGATGGAGCAGACAATATTCATGGATTAGTGGGTGAGTGATTGGCCCACTGTTGCATCAGCTATAACCCATAAAGTGTCTGTTTTGTGAAGTGGTGTGATGTAGGCAGAAGAAATGTTTCCTAAAAGATCATTTCAAGGAGGAGTGGTGGCTTTTTGAGCACACGTTCAGGTAATGGGTATTGAATGAAGAAGAAAAAAAAATCCTCTAAGGTATTTAGCTTTAAGTACGCCGGTATTGGTGCTGGCATTATTTTTTAAGTGAAACTTTGCTGTGATAGATGTCTCTTTGAATCTCTGAGACCACTCTAAATCCAGCACTTATTAAGAAAATATAATTCCTTCACATTTTTTTTATTTAATAAGCAACACATAATCCACTTTCCTGTAGTCTCAATATCCTTTTAGAAGCTCCAGATATATTTTAAGGTTATTTTAAGTTATACTGTTTGAAAGAACAGCTTTAGAGAAACAGGAAACGGGGGGGAGACATGCAGAAAATGGTTGAGGTCAAGAGTCGAGCCATCGACCGCTGGGATGAGGTCTCTGTATATGGGGTGCACACTTAAAACCACTAGGCCAACAGCGCCCCCGCTCCAGCTATTTTTACCTTCTTGACAACAAGAACACCCTGGATGTAATCCTTCCTGGTCCACTGTGAAGTCAGTCCTCAGCAGATTCCAACCTGTTTCAGAAGTCCCTGTGTGGGCAGTTTGAACCAAAGGAGAAACATAGTCATTAAACCATGGAGCCACCATCTGGTCCCTGGGTGCTGGTTTAATATTCCCACCCTCCAAACACCCACACCTTACCTATTACTGGTGGAATCTCAATTTATTTCTTGTTTCTCTTATAAATAACCTCCTCTACACAGCAATTTAGGGAGAAAATTGGCAGATTTACCCACAGGACGAGGAGACTGATGGTGAAAAATTCAGCAGCCACTTCAGATATTTGTTTTTTGGATGATATTAGTGTTAGTCTCCCACTGTGTATTGGCTGAAATCTTCTCGAGTACAGACTACTCTCCCCACAGTGAGCTCTCACATATTCACAAATATCTGCAAAGGATACAGATTAATTACGAAAGAGGTCAAGTTTGGATCTCAGTTTACGTAAAACTCTATAAGGAACTCCAGGAGCTCGTAAAAAAAGATGGAAGACAGGAAAGAAACAGTCATTTTTATTTGGTACAAGCTCAGACCTTTCTAGCTTGGGGCAGAAAACATTTGCATGCTTTATGCAGAGTGATTTATTTACATAAGGCAAAAGCACAACAATTTGCATACAATTGGGATAGGAAACATTCGGCGGCTGTTCATTTCTTATTATTTTGTAATTTTTCAAACTTTCCTTAATCTTTGAAATGTTCTTTGGTGAAATGTTTACTTGCCTTAAAGGTCAAATGTAGGATTTCAATACCAGCGATGCTATTAAATCAGGACAGCTTGCATAACCAGAGGGCTACACTCAAAGCAGAGCATTCGTTTTCTGCTCAGAAGACGTCGTATAAGGACGTAGATAAATACTCTTCTGAATTACCCCATAGCACAATATTCAACAAATATGTTATGCAGTTCCAATAACATTTTTCTGTTGCTACCAATAGCTGGAGACTTCACATTCTGCCTTGCTGAGACTGTTTGCTTTATGTTTCCAGGTTTGTCATTACAGAGAGATTCCTCTGCAGATATTGAGACTGAGATCTGCTGCAGAATACAAATCATGAAATCTGTGGTGTTGTTGAGAAAAATCAAACACATTTGTAGAAGTCACATTGAAAACCTTTTGCTACTGTTATTTGTCTCTACTGCCTGACATTTATCAAGAAGAAGATTGATAGTCATAAGGGGTGTGAGGATTCACTGATCCAAACCAATAACCAAAAACCATAACCGATCTTAACATCCAAGATCTGAGTGCACCAGTCCCTGGGTTGACAGACTTTGTGACATGTTTTAGACGTTACAAGATACCAGACAATGTTAATCTGAGTGTGCCTGAAATGTTTCTCAAGTTGAGCAAAAAGTTAAACAAGAACTTTCAAATTAAAAGCACGTTGCAACAACAACTAATGCAGAGGTGCCATGTGTAATTCATATGTGACAATCCGAGAAATTAAGAGATGAAATTAGCTTTAATTGTGTCACTTTTGGAAATAAATACTTTGTTGTCAGTGCTTTACAGAGTCCATGAAGGTAGATGTGCAGATTAGTAAATATTTCTGTGTTATTTTCATATTTCTCCACCCAACTCCAGGTCATAGTCAGACACCTTGGCATGGGTTCAGTTTAGGGCCATAGACTGTTGCTGTTTTGAAGCCAATTGACAGCAGGTGCGATATTGTAAATGCTGAACTCAACCTAACTTCTGTTGAACTAGTGTGAGGTAAACAGGCTGGCTTTTAGCCTCCTAGCCAACAGCTACAACAGCCTGTCAATCAAGTCAGTCATGTCCTTAAATGGGCAGAACTCGTTATCTCAATATCTTCTGAACTGTCGAGTTATAAAAAAATTCACTCACCTACAGTGTGTGCCAAGAGAGAAACTAGCTCTTCAGACCTAAATTGTTTTTTGAACCAGGCTGTAAACATGTTTAGTTTATGCTGCAAAGATTGTCTTCTTTGAATGGGTGTGTATGTGGTTTCCGGTGTTTCTTTAGCCAGCCTCAAGTGGACACTCAAGGAACTGCAGTTTTTAACACTTCCTCATGGGCTTCATATCTTAAGACCGGAGGCTGCAGCTTGTTTAGGACATGCTATTTTGAAAGTCAGATTGTTTTTAATATTTTCTAAGTCACGTTAAGTTAAATATTAGGAGAGAAACTCACCCTTTATAATCACTGAACAATGACAAATAATCAGGGCAATATTTGTCATTTGAAGCCCAAACATTGTCATGCCCAACACATTTGTCATATGAATAATCTCATTGGATATGCATGGGGTATGATATCATGTTGCTTGAAAAATTCCGGATTGCTGTAAATGTTTGCAACAATCAACAAACTCCCATGGGTGCTCAGTGTCTGTGTGAGTATGTTTCCCTTCACCTCCCCTCTTATCTTCAGCCTCTGATTTATTTTCCTCCCTGCTTCGCTGAATACTGAATGCTGGTGGTTGCAGTATTGCTCAGTACAAGGTCATGACATGTTTCACAACAACTCAGACTATACGACCCATCACAGAAAGCACACTTCAATGCAGACTGGCTGTTGTTTCTTCACAGATTTTAAAATTTGTCAGTGTAAACTAGAAGCACTTCCATCTACCCGAGTCCTGGGGCTCAGCGAACACTAAGTTGTCACTGAGTAAACCAGCCGTGATCACACGCCGCCCATTCTCTGTCATGTCTGACCCATTTCTCAACCGACAGTCATGGTCATCAATCCAATCATTCATTTTGCTGTGCAGGCCTCAATCAGGTCAGTGTTCTTCACCAAGACACAAACACACACACACACACATTTTCTGCACTATATGACAGCCCTCTGTGCATACTGTATTTTGTCAGAACTATGGAAGGCATTTTATTTTCAAGGCATTTTTCTCCAGTATTTTCCCCTGTGCACGAACTGAAATGGATAGTTTTGTACATGATGCTGTGCACAGAGCAGATCACTGGACTTAAAGTTGATAAAGTCATCTCTGTACGAGGTATACCTCTGTCAATGTAATGTTCTTCTGAAGAATATGACAGCATCATTGTTAAGTCTCAATCAATCAATCAATCAATCTTTATTTGTATAGCGCCAAATCACAACAAACGTTATCTCAAGACGCTTTTACAAACATAGGAGGTCTAGACCACTCTATGTCAAATCATGAACAGAGACCCAACTTCAAGACAGGGTAAGACTCAGTCTGACCCCACCTTAATCCATCATGAGCATTGCACATCGCAGTATTTAGCTAGTTACAGTGGTGAGGAAAAACTTCCTTTTAACAGGCAGAAACCTCAGGCAGAACCAGACTCATGTTAGACAGCCATCATGCCTCGACCGAGTTGGGTCTGGAAAGACAGATAGAGGGGAGTAAGAGAGAGAGGTGATAGTGATGAGACGAGTCGTAGAAGCTGTTGCCGCTGGAGTCCAGCACGTCCGTATCAGCTGGAGTCCAGATCGTCCACAGCAGGAGGACGTCTACAGCAGCTCAGAGGAATCTACGAGAGTCTCATATGTTGAGAGTAGGAATAAGTTCTCATTCAATCTGTGGTCATTTTTTTTTGATGCCAAAATTTTTCTCTGAAAATGTATCAGTGTGTTGTTTAATTGAAAATTATGAAAAATGTACAGTATGTTGAAGCTTTTTGCATAGGCTGCACGGTGGTTCAGTGGTTAGTGCTGTTGCCTCACAGCACACTTGCCTGGTTCGAATGGTGCTTCTTTTTGTGGAGTTAAAATGTTCACCCCGTGCATGCCTGGGTTCACTGCAGGTACTCCAGCAACCTGCCAAAGTCCAAAGGTGTGCTCGTTATGTTAATTGGTCATTTTAAATTGCCTATAGCTGTGAGACTGAATGTGTCTGGTTGTCTGTCTATATGTTAGCCCTGTGATAGGCTGGTTACCTCTCCATGTTATACCCTGCCTCATGACAGCTCTGATTGACTCCAGCCTTCCTGCGACCCTGTACAGAAGCAGAGGTATGGATAATGGATGGATGGATGGATATTCTGCATTCAATCCAAAAAACACAAAGTAAGGGAAAGAAATGAAGATTGAAGGTGTATGACATACTTTTAGAATAATAATATATCAGATGGCAAGTTTCTAATAAGCAAATTAAATCAAATTTAAGCTCTTTATCTACCTCATTTAGCTAAATGCTAATATTTGTGTCTGCTCCACAGTTCCATTTGTTTGTTTCCTTCCCTGTAAATCTGTCTTTGTGTGCTCAGCAGCCTGATGGTCACATGTCTCCAGTCAATGACACCAGTAATGAATGTTTGCAAGGTAAACCGATATAAAGCCCTAAAAATGATTCACAAATACTCCGAGGTCCGTCTGTGTGCAGCTGCACTGCAGAGACTGAACATTTGGAGGAAAAATAAGATGATATTCTCACTCAGCTTATCTTTAAATGTTTCTCACCATAAGAAATATGAAAATATTTGCCTTATTTCCTGTCTTCTGATGGTTAAATATATGCTGAATCAGTCTGACTAGAACAAGCTCACCATCTTATATTGCCTGAGACTCACACAACACTGCACTGTGAATGTGCTGCAGGTGTAGCCACTAAAAAGTAAGTCAGTTCCCTGGAGATGGTCAGCCTCATTGTGATACCAGACTGAATTTTCCTGTAGATTAGTCAACAAGCAACTAGCTTGTTTTCTTTTTTGGTCAAGCCAACTTTGAAAAAGTTTTATCATGAAGTCCGGGTCATTTGCTTGAAATTTCAGGTCTAACGATGAGTGCATTGCAGTTGCGCTAGTTAAACAGTTTACTGCCCTAGTTCTACATTTACTTTCTTGCTGACATGAAAACTGATGTTCGTTAATCAGCCGCTGAAAAAGTCCCCAGACAGTCATTTTTTAAAGCTATTTTTGGGACATTGATTGGACTGGACGGCTGAAGAGAGACAGGATATGTTTGGAGCAAGAGGAGGGAAAATGCGTGCAGCTGGGAGTCAAACCATTGACTGCTGCATTGAGAACAATACCCTCTGCGGGGCGTGTGCTATAGCTGCTGAGTTAAACCTCCTCCCCACAAGAGCTGTTCTGAATAATTAACATTTTCATAAAAACTACATTACCCAGCAGGATATGCCCAGAGATAAAAAAAACAAAAAAACAACATGTTTTAAAAACCAACTTCATGATTAGGAGTTGATGATCTTGGGCCACAGAAGACGATATGCTCATAGCAGCTTCTTGTGACTTCAGACTCAGGGTGGGACGCTTGAATATTGTGACCATGTCTCACTCCTGTGTCTCAGGTCGTAAGTCGTATAAGCAATCATTCGTTAACAATCAGATGAATAGTTGTCATTTTACTGCTCCACTTTTGAATAAATTGCTACAAAGACAGTGGATACTGAAAATCTGGAGGGGCATCAAAAAGGTAAAGTGTTTGTTTGACTACTTTAGTAGCACTAACATTTATTTGTTGCTTTATTTTTTAATTATGTGTAAGCTCTCCAACAGTATCAAGCTTAAGGGCCATTATGGTTTAAGGAGTGACCTTGTTAACTGGAGACTGTAGGCCTTCTAATACAACGACCAATTAAGTATTCAGGATCACTTGTTGAATGGAAACACTGTTGGTCTTTCTTTCATTATCGGGGATATAAACCTTGAAGGTAGCAATGAGAAACCTTTATGTGCACCAATAATTTAATTTGAACAGATGCTAAGATTGCTGCTGTGGAAATATCAATCAATCAATCAATCAATCTTTATTTGTATAGCGCCAAATCACAACAAACGTTATCTCAAGACGCTTTTACAAACATAGGAGGTCTAGACCACACTATGTCAAATTATGAACAGAGACCCAACACCAAGACAGGGTAAGACTCAGTCTGACCCCACCTTAATCCATCATGAGCATTGCACATCGCAGTATTTAGCTAGTTACAGTGGTGAGGAAAAACTTCCTTTTAACAGGCAGAAACCTCAGGCAGAACCAGACTCATGTTAGACAGCCATCATGCCTCGACTGAGTTGGGTCTGGAAGACAGATAGAGGGGAGTAAGAGAGAGAGGTGATAGTGATGAGACGAGTCGTAGAAGCTGTTGCCGCTGGAGTCCAGCACGTCCGTATCAGCTGGAGTCCAGATCGTCCACAGCAGGAGGACGTCTACGGCAGCTCAGAGGAATCTACGAGACAAGGGAGCTCAGGGACTCCAGAAAGGTCTATGGTTAGTAACTTTAATGGGACAGGCAGAGTTAAAGTAAGTGATGAAGGGGTTGGGGGGAAGAAGGTGAGCTAGGATCCCAGTGTCTATTAGGGTTGGGAAATCTTACTTGGTGTGACACAGGAGCAGGGTTTAAACTCTGTCTCACTTTGACAGATGAAGTTTTAAACTTTGACAATCACCTGTCACAAAATCCCTCATTCATTATATTTTGTCCAATTAACTTACTGTTTAACATTAACTATTAGAATCTATGTTAGCACAGACACGTGTGGGCTTTAAATGTGGATTTAAAATGTGCAGGCTGTCATGCTTTCTCACACATTTCCAACTTTTTCCACTCAGATTGTATTTATATTTAAAACATATAGTCCTCTGACTACCTTGGAAGCGGTACTGAGTCGGTTATCCTGGAGAAATAAAGTTCAAATGAAATGAAAGCTAGATTATCTCCAGACTATCCAAGCACAAAGTTGGATGCACTGGGTGTCTATCAAACTCAACACATTTAAATAAACCCTCTGCAGCGCAGTCTGGTTTGATAATTCTTTAAAAAATTCCACTCACTTGTGTGTGAACTGAAGCGTAGTGTTGTGAGTGTGTGGGTCGGAAGGATTGCTGGGGAGAGAAGTGCACACACAGGGTTGCTTTTTAGTTGTGAATTTAATGAGCTGGACTGTTTCTTACATTTTACTGATTTTGGTCATTTAAGTGGTGCTTCATGCTTTATGACTCAACAAATCACATGCCATTGATTTATTCAGAGCTCTGGGGAAAAGCCTCCTCTTATAACAGGCGAGGGGTCATGTGACCGGCGAATGAGCATACATCAAGCTTGGATTATTTGAGGGTAAATCAGCTTTTTACTAAACAAGGAGGATAAAAAAGTCAAATGTCTGAGTGTTTTAAAAACTGTATTCACAATTTATCATTTCCACGTTGTAAAACATTTTGATGTGAGATAGTACATCATGTTTTTACAGTACTCAATAGCTACTGCGTGTTATTACCCTATAGACATTATACATTGTTCATCACTGCACAAGAAGCAACACCTCCAGCTAATGGGCTCCCAATGAAACATGCTTCACTGACACCCCCCTGATAGCTGAGTGTAAATTGAGGCCACACATTTATTTATATCGCTACCTGAGAAGAAACAAAAGGTGTGTTTGAGCACATGATGAAGATAGACTGCAGTTCCTGTTTACACACAAAGTGTTTCAGTTTCCTCAGTTTGCGTTTAATGCCTTTCAGCAGTGTGGGAGGACGCTTTATGTTTGATGTAGTGATGGTCATTACAAAAAAATGCTGTAGTGCCAACGTGTGAAGTGTAACACTTTGCTTTTACTTACTTTAGTTCATTGCTGGACATGTGCAGGAATGTAATTCTTCTTTCCTGTCTTTCTTATGTTGTTGCTGCAATCTTATTTTGTTTTGTAGTGTCTTTTAAGTCTATACGGGCTGGACACCTTTTGTGGTGAATGACACGATGAATAAAAATAAACTAACTAATGGACTTACTAGCTACGGGGTGGCAGTAGCTCAGTCCATAGGGACTTGGCTTGAATCAGAGGGTCGCCGGTTCAAGTCCCAGAGTGGACAAAGACTGGTGGCTGGAGAGGTACTGGTCCATTTGCACCGAATATCCAAACTTCTCGGTTGATGGTAGCCTCCACACTGACATCTCTCCTAAGCATGTTTGTGCATGATTGTATTTATAACAAACTATGTGTGTGTGTAGCATGATAAAAAAAAAAAGAACACAAATTTCCCCCATGGGGATTAATAAAGTACGTTTGCCTTACGTTTACCTTAACTAGCTAACTAGCAAACTAACTTCACAGTCCATACAGGCTGAGCACATTTGGGGTGCATGACATGATGAATAAAAATAAACTAACTAATGAACTTACTAGCTATGGGGCAGCAGTAGCTCAGTCCATAGGGACTTGACTTGGGAATCAGGGGGTTGCCGGTTCAAGTCCTAGAGTGGACAAAGTTTAGGAAGTGCACTGGTGAGGTACTGGTCCATTTGCACCGAATACCCAAACTTCTCGGTTGATGGCATCCTCCACACTCTGACATCTCTCCTAAGTATGTCCATAGCATGTTTGTGCATGATTGTATGTATAACAATCTATGTGTGTATGTAGCATGATCAAAAAAAAGAATACGAATTTCCCCCATCGGGATGAATAAAGTACATTTACCTAACGTTTACATTAGCTAGCTAACCAGCTTACTTCACAGTCCATACGGGCTGAGCACATTCAGGGTGCATGACATGATGAATAAAAATAAGCTAACTAATGAACAAACAAACAACCTAGCTAGCATGCTAACAAACTTACTAGATACTTCATCAGTTAGTTACATTTGGACTCGCAACACAAATAGCTGCTGTGATGATGGTCTCTGGAAATGTTTCACATCTCTCTTATATTAGTTTCTGTTTTTCTTTAATGTTGATTTACTGTTATAAGACATTCACTATTTCCATTATATCAAATCATTTTCCCAACAGCTATAGCTGCCTATCTATTTAATATTTTACAGTATAATGTATGTATTGAGCTGTATAATGAAAAATCAAGTTCCTCTGCATCTGATTAGAATGAATACATTTGGCAAAAAGTTTCACAGGAGGGAAAGTTGAGTGTATTTTGCAGTTTTAATCACGACTGTCTGTCAATTATCAATTTAAGTGATTAATAATTGGATAATTTTCTGAAGGATTCTTTTTCTTTTTCAGAGTTTTAGTACGATTCCACATAAACGGCAGTACAGAAAATGAACGTCAAGCTCTGTTTTATACCTTGTAACCTTGGCTTGGGGCTCGCGTGTGTTTTTAATAACCATGGTTTGAAAAACAGTTCATAATTAAAAACAGAGAATAGGTTTAGCTTCATAGTGTGTGGCAGTGTTTGTGTTCCTTCTGTACTGAATGGATGTTCAACTTCACAGTTCACAAGTTTTTTCACTGGTTCCAGAGATGTAATCAGTTGTTTAAATTTCAGCATATGCAAACCAGTCGCTCAAATCCTCGCCATCACTCACTGACACACTGACACACACACACCAAAATGAACTCAAGTGTGCTCACAGCTTTCTTAAACACATCATGCATCATTTCACGCAGCACGTATCAGAATATTTTCCCCTTCACTTCCCAGAATTAAAGCCTTGCTGTCTCATTTTTAAGCAGCACAGTAAGCAGAGACTGTGAGATTCATCACTGAAGCTATTAGAGGCTAAAACCCATTTTTCAGCAGCCTACTCTGAAAGTGTTGTTTCTCACCAAGCAGCAGCCGGACCACAGCCAGGGCTGCAGACTAAATAATTAAAACAGCACACTCAGATGGTGTGTGGAAATTCAGGGTATTGGGGTCAAGCCGTTTTACAACCAGCATGAAACTTTTGCACAGAACAAGCTCTGTTTAAAAAATGGAGAGGTTTAATCACCAAAAAATCTCCACTTTTGTAGAAGATGCTCTGAGATGTGGGTTGTATTTTGGGGTGAAACACTTCATACGTAGAGGTCAGCCAGCAGGAGACTGTTATCTGGACTAATGAAAAGGTTTCTTGCTTTGTTAGTTACATGGAAGAAAAATCTTTATTGTAAATCTACAACAAACATGCTTTCCACCGTGAGAAGTAAATATTGTTGCTGCTGTAGCAGGCCGGACTGTTGGAGCAGAAAATGAATCATTAGTCAGCTAAAACACAAACTAATCATAACACTGCAGCCAGCCTTAAAGAAAATACCTCAGCTGTCACCAAAGATACCCTCCGCTGTGTGGTGCTTCAGTTTAATGTTTTAGCTTCTGAAAACCCAAAAGTTAGAACTTTTAAAGATTTGAAGCAGTTAAACTCTGCGTGTGCTGTGCTGCTGGAAAGGTCCTGAAATGCCATGTTGTCTTGTTTGGCTAATTAGCAGAGGAAGGGAAACTTTACAAAAGAAAACACGGGCTTAAAAATGTCAGAAATATGACTAATTGGTGTTTCAAAAACTTTCTCTGTAGTTTATAAAGAATGTTATTTTGGAGCAAATTCCTGTCGTAGTCTCTGCTGCCTACCTTCTACCTTTGTAACTTCACCTTAAGCTGTCAAGTAGTAGTGTTGTCCTGGACACCCTGCCACCACTTTTAGTTGTTACAGGAAGTCTTCCAAACTAGGGATGCTCTGAAGTGACTTATTTCCTCGCTGTGTAAACAGAAATTTAAATTTTGACTTAATTACAAGTCTAAAGGTGAGAAATCACTCAAACCACAGTCAAAATGAACACAGTTCTTTATTATTCTTTTTTTATAGTTATGTTTTTTTAGGGGGCATTTTTGCCTTTAATGACAGGACAGCTGAAGAGACAGGAAATGTGGGCAGCAGAGAGAGGGAATACATGCAGCAAATGGTTGACCAGCTGGAAGTCAAACCGGCGACCTCTGCGCCGAGGACTGTGGCCTCAAAGACTGTCAGCCATCTGTAAACTCAAAGGACTCTATGTTGCCCCCCATCTCATCCAGCAGCTGTATCAAAGCATGATTCAATCCATCCTCCTGTACGGCTCCACCTGCTTCTACAACATGCTATCTGTTAAAAACAAGGCCAAACTCACATGCATAACCACCACAGCCTCTAAAACAATCGGTCTCCCCATACCAAACTCACAGAATTAAACAGCAGGGCCATCATACGCATTGCAACCTCAATAAAACAGGACATCACACATCCACTAAACACCTGCCTCGACCCACTCCCCTCAGGACGCAGGTACAGGGCACCAAGGTGTAGAAGGGCTCGCCTTGGCAAGAGCCTGATCCCTGATGTTATAGCGAGCCTGAACAACAGGCCTCACTGAATGATACATCTTTGTCTGAATGTTGATGTCTTTGTGGATAGTTAGTTGAGCTTACAGTGTATGTTCTTGTGATTGTCTATGTCTGTGGAAATGCAGAAAGGTACTGTGGAAAAGAATTTACCCAAGGGGACAATAAAGTCTAAAGTATAAGTCTAGTCTCTATATGTGGGGCGCCTAGACTGCTAGTCCACCAGCATGCCGAGCACAGTTTATTTAATACAGCTACACATAGGATAATAGTCTGTAAATTATGTCTAATTGTTTTGATCAGTGTGGCTAACTTTAGTAGAGCTAGCACCTAAAGCCTTTGATCCTCTTTGCAGGATAACATCCACATGCCTATGCTAGTTATACATTGCTCTGGTCAGATGGTCATGCACCAGTTTGTCCAGACACAGCCTTCATACAACTTTATCCCCATTTTGAATATCAAATTACTGCCAAACCCCTCCATATGTTAAGATGCCATCTGTCATCTGTGCTTGTTAGCATCCAGGTAGTAGAGCATTTAAGCATTTTGGCAGGAGACACTAACAGTGTCTACAATAATAAAGGAATAAGTCATTCTTTCAACATATGATGCACCATAACTGTATCGTGGTGCAGTGTGTTTTATGGTTAAAGCTATGATCAAAATAATGATCACACTTTATATGCAGTTACAAACGGTAGCTGGTAGCTATAGGAATGTTTTACTGCCTCTCTTGAAGAATAATGTTTGTGGCTCCCCAAAACCCACAATATTGTTTTATATTCAGCAGTTATGGAAAGTCGTGGCTGCCCCGTGTCACAGGCATATAAGAAAACAACAGATATTGAGATTTCATGAATTGGAGAGGCTGCCAGCTGCTCAGCCTCCTCTTAGGTAATAAGATTCTGGACCCGCTGCCCCGCTGTCTAAACAGCCACAGGCTCAAAGATATGTGGGAAAAGTGTGTACGGGTGTGTGTGCGTGTGTCTGAGACTTTTTGATGATACACACACACAAACACACACACTCACACATGGTCTAGCTGCAGTGAGGTGATTTTTGCTGTCCCCTGTGGTCAGCAGAAGCTCATTTTAGTGTCTCACTGAAGCAATAACTGCCCGGAGACGCTCTAAGACTCCTGCAGACCCACTTAACATGAAGTTAATCCTCACAGGGTGAGCCGGCTGTGTGCTTACTCTATTCTGCTTCTGTGCACCACATAAAAAGGTGAGCAAGGGTCCTGAGGTTTTTGTATGGAAATGAGACCACCACTGTCATGACCTTCTCTGTTATTAGGGATCTCAAGTTTGTTTCCTTCAAGATTTCAGATTCGTTTGGTGCTTCTGTCCTTTGGAAATGTTCCTAACACTGAGAGTCCTGCTCACAAACTTGATCTTCTGTTGTATCTTTTTATAAACTCTTATTGTTATCTCTTCTACACCAGACACAATAACTTACATATGAGCATATTTCCTGAAGCATGTTTAGATAAACAAGAGGACATTGTTGTAGCATTTGAGTCTAGGATTCAGACTTTGAAGATGGAGAGGAGGTTTTGAACTTATCTATTGATAAAGACTGTTCTGTTGTTTTTGTCAGTCTTTTTGTGAAAGGCCCTGATAAATAATTCACTTCGGAGCAAGTGTCGACGTGTGTTCACCTGTATGCACGTTCATATGCTGTCTTGTTCAGCAACAGTTTCTACCACAATGCCTCAAGAGATGCCATGATGTGGTTGCTTTACTTTCAAAGGTTCTACAGCAAATGCAAGCAATAAGAGTGGAAAAAAAACATTCAGGTGAAGACAGAAACTGGCTCAAACTTGAATATCCATCCATAATCTTGGTAACAGAACCAAGATATTTAGTGAGATAAAGCTCAGACTAATAGCAAGTAGGTTGCAGGTATTTTTGAGTGAATTAGACACCTTCATTGATCCCACCACAGCAGAAACAATGAGTGCAACTCCCCGTTAAGAAGCGCAGTGCACACTTGCAGACAATGCAATTTAACTTCATTGATAATTTAAATCTACAGATAAGCCGACAACATTGTTCAGACTCTAATGTTAATAAATGAAATGTGTTTTCTACACAGCCAAATAGTCTTACACAGTCAGCCAAGCTTCAAACTGGGGATGTTCCAGATGAGATATGATCCCAGTGTGTCAGTGCGCTAGTTGCCCCAGCAGTCTAGGCCTATAGCAGCATAACGAAGAGATGGCATGAGTCTGTGATCAACTAAGGTCTGTTCTGGTTACACATTGCTCCTGTTGGTTGTATGCACATTTTACCAGACACGGCCCACTTAACTTTACCTTTGTAGTCTGGATCAATGTACTGCGAAACTGCGCCGGGCTACGAGACGCCATCTGTCATGTGTGCTTGCTTACATCAGGGTAGTAGAGCATTATAACATTGTTGCCAAAGGCACTGACCAAGCTACAACTGTGGCTCGTGGTGGGTTGCAACATGACAGCTTAGACACACCATATGATTAAAGGTGACATATCATGCAAAATCGACTTTTTAATGGTTCTCTACCTGAAATATGTTTCCCTGGCATGTCTACAAACCCCCGGAGAATGAAAAAAATCCATTCTGCCCCTGTTCTGATTTCTCCACCTTTCTGTAAATGTGTGTGAAACGAGCCGTTTCAGACTTCCGTGTTTTTGTTACGTTACAACAATATCCGGTCTGTCACGGAGTCAGAGCTCGGAGCTTGTTCAGTCCGTAGACTGTATAAAATACAACTCAACCCCTCCTCCGTTTTTCATTCCCTGCACACGTGTGCTAACAAGGAGCTTAGGAGGGAGGCATGCTAGTTGTAGGCTGTCTTAATAAACACAAAGGTCGGTTTTACTCCCCACGTCTGCAAATTTGAAGATCTAGTGGATGATTTTTATTTTCCATGGATAAGTGCTAGCGCTAGTTAGCATAGCTACATAGCTGTAGCTGTAGCTGTGTACCAAGACACACGTCTACATACTAACAAATTAAACAACAAGTAACACAGAATCTGTGACCAATCCTTCAGAAAGGTCCTGCTGCCTTTCTGGCAGAGGTCGGCTTTACTCCCCACGTCTGCAGATTTGAAGATCTAGTGGACGATTTTTACTTATCATGGATAAGTGCTAGCGCTAGTTAGCATAGCCACATAGCTACATATTCGTAGCTGTGTACCAAGACACACGTCTACATACTATTAAATAAAACAACAAGAAACACTAAATCTGTGACCAATAGTTAAGAAAGGTCCTGCTGCAGGCGCCTCTCCGTCAGGATCAGATTCAGAGGGTTGAAGTAACGCGGTCTGTGAGCAGTCGTGTATATTCAGCCAACATGTAAACATTAGATCAACGTGCTGGAGAGCCGAGGCCACATCCACTTCCTGAGGGGGCGTGGCTAGAGAGAAAACCGACCGTTCTGAGGGCTGAAGAAGAGGGCTTTTCAGGCATGCCAAAATCTGATTTCAAAGTGTTTTTTTGAGCATAAACTTTAAAGACATGTTTTGGGGACCTCTTAGACCAACATATATTGATGAAAAAAGCGTGATATGTCACCTTTAAGTCACTCTGGTGTCGACAATCTAGGCTGATGATGTTTAGTTGACTAAACGAGCACGTCCATTGTTCAAACACTGAATGGTTTGGAGTGGAACCATAGTCCTCTCTAGAAACCCTCAGGTAACGGGGACTCTACTTGGACTTAACTTGGATTGATCTCTGGTGACTCCGACTTGATTCTGACTTTGATTCTGGGGACTCAACCCTCGACTTGGACTCAATGCTTGGTGTCACGACTACAACACTTTGAGAAAGTCATGTTTCTGTGTTTAGAGGAAGTGATTAGTCAGGGCAAAACTTCCGTGTTTTAAACTTTCGTTTGCCGAAAATAAGTTTGCAAGGTAAGAACATAAGATGAAAACAAATCAGTTCTACCCCACAGCTCCGACTCTGTTGAATGCTTAGGTTACTGATGTCATTTCCATTTCAAAAAGAGGAGAAAACTTCCTAATGAACATTCTGTAAACTTTCTGATAATGACACTTATTTTTCATGTTTTACTCTGTTTCATAAGACAAAGTATAACAGTGTTCAGTGTCAGCTGTCAGCTTGTATTACATGTTTCAAACAATATCCATGTCCATAAAGCAAATAGAGCTATATGGCTTACATTATTATCTGTCTTATGGGATACAAATGCATTATATGATGCAGATATTAAATAATACTTGATGGAGGGTAAGGTCAAAGTACCTACTGTAAAGCTTCCTCCTAAATCACTCTGGAGAACATCTGTCTAATTTTTATTCATTTCTAAAACCCAGACTTGTTGGAGTAGCCTCTTCTAAAAGCTATCGGCTCTCCTGCTGCAGCACTCTTCAACTCCCACCCACATCCACAGATTAACAGCGATAAAAACTCACCCTCACATAATTAGGTGACGCTTTTAGCCCCTGGAAAATATGTATTTTATGAAAAAGGTTACCTTGACAAGATTCATTAACCCATCTGCTCTTTAAAAGTTTGAAAGATGTGACCTTCGGAGGGAGTGTGTGCACACACAAACACACGTGTCATTTGTAGTTAGAGCTTCATCCTCTTTTATCCTCTGAAAATGAACTCATGTACATGGACTCCGCAGTTGTGTCAGTGCTGAGGCTCACAGATCTTTTCATGATAATGTGTTGGCAGTGATAGGGCGCTGCACCTCTGCTGCCAGCATCCAGATGTGCCAGTAATAAGAGATGCCAAGCTGATGCCAGACTACCACAGGACAAACACACTGGGACACTGTGTTTCTCTTGTGAATGCACTCCAACCTGATTTATAGGCGGGTGTCATTGAAGTGGTCATCACCTTACATGTAAAAATAAATCATTGAGTTATTCTGCTGTGAAAGCCTCCTTCATCAGACACCTGTCTTTATAAAAGACTGTTATTGTCAGTGGTGAGATGATCTCATGCATCGATTATGAGATATTGAATCTCTGATGCAAGTTTCATTTAGTGTACATGTAGGTTGTTTCTTTTAGTATCATCTTAGTACATTGTGATATAATAAATTACTTGTGATACAACCAAGTCTGAGATTTATTGGCCTTCAGACAGGCGATGCTGCTCCCAGTTGTTGAGGGGATTTCCACGAAAATAACCAAAGGGTTTAGTTTGGATAACAATCTTATCTTATTCAAATCTACTGAGTGAATTCATCTTTGGTGTAGTTTAATCTGGCCCTGTGGCAACTGTGGGCCGCAAATCCCTGAAAAACAGATGTCAAGGAGACGTTCATACCACACTTGCAGTGAAATAGTTGGTGGAGAGATGAATGCCAAATCATTTTCATAAAATGGATCATGACTTCTGCTTCATTCAGATGTAAGATGCATATTTTAACTGAGAAATTCCCAAAAGATCCCAGTATGAACAAAATCCACAAAAATACATTTTATCTGGCATTGAGGGGGGTTTAAATGTGAAAGCAGCTAATTTGGATAGTTAGGAGTTTAAGACATGCTCTCTGAGGTCTACTGTGAGCGTAGGGACAATGTTCAATAAGAGGTGTCAACCTACATGCAATGAGGAAAAACTGAAATAAGACAAACGCCACAAAAGATTATCACTCATAAGTAACTACCTACATAAAAGGTGTCAGATGTCTATTGACCCTGCAAAATCTCACAAGAACGAATGAGATTCCTGTGTGATGAAGAGCTGTACAGGCAAACCAAACAGCCATGCACATATATTATCTTTATGAGTGCTTTCACGGCAATAGTGTCCTTGTGATTGAAACTTTGCAGCCTGTGGGAAGAAAACTACGTATTGAGCGTGTGCAAAACCGTAATGAGCGTGTGATTGGTTCTTCTGTGCTCATGAAACTTTATCCTGCTCGGTCACGATTAGATTTTCAGTTTTGTGTGGGCACAGTCACAGTGTTGTTCCTGAATATAATTGTCAGCAGTGGTAAAGTCCTTCTCTTTCATGATTGGACCATTTGATTGAGGTAAAAAAGAAAGTGAAGCACTATCACTAAACAGTTGTGTTACATTCATTTTTTTAGCTTATAAAATCCTAACATTAAATTCTTCCTTACAGGGAGAAGAATTAAGATAAGATAAGATATAATTTATTGGTCCCCCATTGGGGGAAATTCTTTTGTTACAGCAGCTTACAACACGGGGCAGGGGAAAACAACAATGCACTAACATAGTTAAAAAATGTAATAACAATAATAATAGCAATGATAAAGGTAAAATAGAATAAAATAGAATAAAATTAAATAGAATAAAATTAAATAAGATAAATAAAATAGAATGAAACTATTACAGATGTATACACACTATGTACACTTCTATCTAAAAAATAGATAGGTATGCTATTGCACGGATAGATCTAGTGACCTCCCGTTCTTCTTTGGAAGATCAGTATCAGGGCTGTTAACTTTTATTTACCTGATTTTTATAAGTTAATAGAGACAAATCAGGTCTTATTTGAAATGAAACATCAAACAGGGTTTCATACTTGCCAAGCTTTCATGCTCAGAAATGCAACATATGTATAGCTACTGTCAATGTGTAAACTCTCAACCTGTTATTCTCTGAGTTTGAAGGGTGTGTTAGATGGAGGCACCAAAATAAATGTAATGTGAGATCGCTATAAATAACTAAATCTCAGGCGCACCAGTTTGGCTCAGTTGGTAGAGCAGGTGCCTTATTGGCTTTACTTCCAGTTTAAACATGTTACCATCTACAGAAACTTGGTTAGTGATTTAAAACCTTCACTACACTTTTACCAACTTCAGTTTTCATTCATGCAAACATCCCCAATGTTCATCCCCAATTATCAGCCCGACACCACACCGAGAATCTGATCCCAACAAGACCAAAGAGTGACCTCTAAAGGAGCCAGAGAAGTTCTACATCTTTAAATGCAAATGAACAGAGGTACTGGCAGGGGAAGCAATGAGCCACTGATCCTCAGCATGTCCATAAAGGTTACTATCACTGTCATTTGTCACAAGTGGTTTAACAAACAACCCTAAAGTGTTGAAGGAGCTGACTCAGCATGTGTTGGTTTATCCCTTTGGGCGTGAAAAACAGAATTTTAACTCTCTGTTTGAAAAATCTATCCTGTTAGGTTATTCATTTGCACAGGTTGTCATTTTGTTCTGAGGATTTACCCTGTAATAAGCCACAAGGGGCTATATGTCTATTAAAGTGTCTTATCTGTGGTTAAGCCTGAGTAAATCCATTATTGTTCAGCATTTAAGTGGCTTTCCTACCTTTTCCACTTTCTCAGTTTAGACCAGAAACTCCGGGCACTCCAGCAGATAAGAAAGGAAGTTAGTAGCTTTTTAAAGGCAATTTACTTTGTGTTGATTGTTGTGGATGTGTTTTGGCTGGCAGGTGCAGAATAATGGATGATATGTTGGTTAAAATTGAAATTGCAATTGCTCTTTTTGTCTGTGATTTGGACATTTTCTGTTACCAGCATTAATCTTTTAGTGATCAGAATACAAACAGGAGCTCCTGGTACTTTTATTATTCATATTTAAACTTTGGCATTTTGAATAAAAATTCAAATTCAAGTCACTTTCAGATCTTTCAAACCCTCTGCAATCAAATGAGAAAAAATAAAAGGAATATAAAAGAATGGTAGCTTATATTTTCCACTGTGGTGGTGCCTTTCAGATCTGTATAGTTCCCCGGCAGACATTTGACTAATGACCCTTATTTGTTTGTGTCAAAATAACACAGAAAACATCAGAGCAGAATTAAACAAGGGAACCAGAAACTTCCTCTGCAGGTGAACACAAGCAAACCTTCGTAGTTGGAATTGAACACATGCAGGAATACTTTGACTCAGTGTTCCACAAAACTAGGCTCTGATGTCTGAATGGTCAGTTCCTACACCTCAAGACCACATCACTATTGTTGACTCACAGAAGGTCCATCCAACAAGAAGATTACACTTTTTTGTAAACTGTGAGAGAAATTGTAGAAATAACTCACATCATCACTGATGTATTGTTGTACATTTAAATTGTGATGCACAACCAAACCTTAATTCTTCTCAAATCAATGGCTGTGCTCACCTTTTCTCATGGAAAATATTATTAATATTACTGTTTATTGTCTGGAATATATTATCAGCTAAGGCTTCAAACAAGCAGGGCCTGTACAGATCACATGTTGATCAGAAAGGATCTCATGAGACAATCTTTACAACCTGCCATTCACATTTTAATTGGTGTCTTCACATAAGTTTATTGATATTCAGTTTGTTGAATAATGTTCCTTCACATATTCATGGTGTGTTGTTACAATTGATTCATCCTACTGCAACCTCTAAAAGTGAGGGAATCGGCTGCTTGTTTGTCAGGCCAATCAAAAATTAGATTCTTTTTGACAGGAAATATTGTATTATTACTATTATTATTATTATTATTATTATTATTATTATTATTATTATTATTATTATTATTATCATTATCATTATTATTATTATTAGTAGTAGTAGTAGTAGTTTTTATTTGTTATTTGTTCATTAATATTATTAGTAGCAGTAGTTAAAGTTTTGATGTATTATTATTATTATTATTATTATTATTAGTAGTAGTAGTTTTTATTTATTATTGGTAGTATTATTAGTAGTTGGATTATTATTATTATTATAATATTATTATTATTATTATTATTATTATTATTATTATTATTATTATTATTAGTAGTAGTAGTAGTAGTAGTAGTAGTAGTAGTAGTAGTAGTAGTAGTAGTAGTAGTAGTAGTAGTAGTAGTAGTTTTTATTTATTATTGGTAGTATTATTAGTAGTTGGATTATTATTATTATTAATATTATTATTATTATTATTATTATTATTATTATTATTATTATTATTATTATTATTATTATCACAGATTGAGATACAGATTTAGAAAGTGGTGCTTCAGGTCTTCATTGCTTTAGTTTGTGAAACACATAATTCACCTTTTTTATTCCGAATAAACATCCTAGAGCATATGTTTTTAATGCTGTAATATGTTGAATAGTTGTGTTAATTATTTCCATATTAACCCATGACCTCTAAAGAGTCTCACAGAAAACTGACACAATCATCAACATTTTCACCCATACGTCACTGTCAAGAAATAAATCCACACAATTATTGCTCTGGCCTCTATATAGTTTTTAGACATTTTGCACTCAGCCCTACTCTCCACAACAATACATTATCTAGAAATCTGGTAATAAACATAGACTTTAAGTAACCTAGTTTAAATCCAGCTCCAGAGTTTCCTCTGCTATTTAACTCTTATTGCAGCTCCCTATCTGCAATAAGATAAGCACCCGCTAATTGGCTGTTTCTGCTCGCCCGGATAAATGCCACAGATCAGCAGCCACAGTGGGCTCCATGAAAATAATGAGCTAATAAAGATAAGGATCATGGGAAAATTGCAGATTGGGGACCACTCATATTCCCTGTGACTGGATGAACATTATATGCCCTCTTGTGAAGTAATCGTAGACCATCAGTTCTCTCCGTGCACGTTGTCTGGAAGTGAAAGTGATTTCCACATTAAGGAACCTCAAGGTTTATAATATGATGTGTGAAGGCCTTGGTTGCTAATACTCTGGGTGCTGAATAAAAAGTTTGAGTTGAAACCACTTCTTATTCTCTGGTTTCAGCTTCACTTCTTTTCAAGGCTGGAGGACCTCATAACAGAGTGTGATAGCAGACTCGTCTTCTCTGCTGTCTTCTATTTGATACATCCATATAATGAAACTCTCTTACATCAAATTATATATGCACTTTAAAATCTTACAGAAATATCTGTTGTAAATGGAACTGACCTTGTAACTAATGCAAATCTGCAGAAAGTGTTGAACAAAATCATTACAGTTGCAGCCTCTGACAGTCGGTCGGTTTTCATCCATTTTTCCAGCATTCGTTCTGTTCTGTGTTGCAGAGGATTGCTTTTGATTTTAATATAGGAGAGCAATTATTGATGTATGTGAAACTTGAGTACCTGAACTGGAAGCAGCCAAACACCACCTGAAATAGAGGCTGTTAAAAGAACACAATTTGATTTACTCCCAACAGATCTTCTTGTGTTTTATTTTGAGTTTACTTGATGTCACAATTCATGCCGAACATAAGAGTCACCCAAAAACACCTCAATACAAATAAGCATCATATTTCAATCATTCAATCCATCTTTTTTATATAGCACAAAATCACAACAAATGTTATTTGAAGACTCTTTCCAAACAGAGGTCTAGACCGTACTCTGTTCTATTATTAACAAAGACCCGGCATCAAGAAAGGATAAGATCCAGTCCCATCTTACAGACAGGACTCAGTCTGATCTCATCTTAATCCACCATGAGTAGAGCACTTTGCAGCAAGTTACTGTGGCAAGGAAAAACTTCTTTTAACAGGCAAAAACCTCCAGCAGGACCAGACTCATGTTAGCAAGCCATCTGCCTCGCCAGAGTTGGGATTGGAAAGAGAGATAGAGGGAGATGAAGAGAGAGAGAGATGATAGTGGTGAGACGGATAGTAGTAGTTGTAACAGCTGGAGTCTGGCACTTCCACAGCAGCAGGCCGACTACAGCGGCCAACCAACGAGACAAGGGAGCTCAGGGACTCCAGAAAGGTTTATGGTTAGTAACTTTCATAAATAGATTTGTGAACCATTTTCAAACACCCCAGTCCTCTATGAAGAGTACTAGTAAAGTAAAACAGTTTTCTATGATCAGATTTTCAGACCCTTACATCATCACAAGCAGCAACATTCGGTTTTGATAACTTAGCCAGTGCAGAAGTCACCTGAGATAAAAAATCATATACAATTTGGAATATTGAAAAGTCAAGATCATAAAGTCCATCCATCCATCCATCCATCCATCCATCCATCCATCCATCCATCCATCCATCCATCCATCCATCCATCCATCCATCCATCCATCCATCCATCCATCCATCCATCCATCCATCCATCCATCCATCCTCTTCCCAAATCAAGAAACTGTTAAAAATCACTTTTTATTGTTAACATGGACTGAAAGTTTATTTAAAATTTTAAACAAGACTAAAAATGCAATTAATCATGATTAACTGTTGAATTTCTGAGATTAATTGCGATTGAGAAAATGTATCATTTGACACCCCTAGAATAAACACAAATTACTTCTCTTTACTTTTATTCTGGGCTCAAACAAAGTTGTCGCACTGACACACATTTAAATAACCTTTCAAAACAGAATTAAGTGGAATTTGTTCCAAAAATGGATTATAAAACCGATTATAAAAAATAAACTGAAGCAGCATACTTTCCACTGGTCCTGAATCATATATTTCACTTAATGTGTCATAAAAATGGCCAAAGTAAAACATCCACTGCTCTAAATTTCCTTTATAGGCCAAAAGTAATAAAATGTTGTCATATTATTTTTTATAAATGTAGTGAATAACATCTCATCCTTGGAATATTGTCATTGTGACTGGTAGTAAGCAGTTTATAGATTAAGGTTTCTTCTGCACATTTGTTTAAACCTAGAAAGAGCAGATATTTGAAATCTCTTGACTGAAGCACAGAGGAAGGGTATGCATTTCCAGAGTTTTTTCAGGTAAAGCTACCCTTTAGTTTGCTCGCTGTTATCCTGGTCTTCTTCCGTCAAGTCAGCATTCACCCTGTGATCAAACAGAGTAATACCAGTCATAGCCTGTCTGGAGGCAAAGTGAGTAGATGGACCCTGCAGCATAGCATGTAATCAGCAGGAGCTCGATTGGCAGGCAATTCCAATGAGAGCAGATGAATGGCAAACAATCGCCTCCCTGCGAGCAGAGAGAAACCCAGGAGTCAAATTGTCTCTCTGAGAGAAAGGAGCAAGATGCAACTGAAGGCGGGGATTTGGTATCAGGAGAGACAGGTAAGTAGCTGAACTCTCCTCAGAGCTCATCTGAACCAGAACAAGACCTGACCTGTGTAATCCGGGTCTGATGCCAAACCCCAGGAAGGGATGTAGTCGTTCAAAGTGTTCAGTCACGCTTGGAGATTTGGTAAATCTTTTTCATAGCACTTAAAGACGTCAATCTTTAACCCAGCTGTTCTCGGTGTTATTCTCTGTACTGTGGGAACCAGCAAAGATGAACAGAGAGGTTTTCGATTGATAGACGGCCGGAGCAAGTGTGAGATCTTTTAGACTTGCTATTGGGCAGTTAAACATGTGGTTGAATTAAATCATGAACAGTGTGCTCTTTTGAAATGACCTCTAGAAGAAACTTTATTTCAAAACTTATGAATGAATCACAGTCTAGATCATCAGCTATGATTCTTTGTGATTTTTGTTTTAATGTTAAATCAGTAAAGGTTTTGATTTTATAATTAAAGAAATACAAAACCCATACATATATACATTTTATACAAATCAAAGCAGTTATACTTGTATTTGACAATCTGATCTCATTGACCTGATTAATGAACCCATACTTCATAATTAAAAGTTGCCCATTAGATTAAGAGTGAATTGGGGACAGGATAAAGTTTCCAGGGTTGGTTCTACACTCCTCTTCATTATTTCTAAGATAAAATCCCCATTGTGAGTTCAAACTGCTGACTTTAAACTCGTTTATTGTTTCATTTCACATCCAACATACAGAGCTGCAGCAATTTGTCACTGTCCAAGTGCTTCCAGTAAAGTGCACTACAGATGTAATTGGCCTGATCTGACTGAGATCATCACCGCTGTAATGAGGTTACGGTAGCTGGCTATGTGATGTTTATTTGCTCCACAGTTGATGCTTGAATGTTTGGTTTTATCTCACAGTTTGAAGCTCAGAGTTCTTCCAAACTTCTGCACCAGATGGGAGTGAATCTATGATACTTTATAAGGCTTTGAAGTTCCTTTGAGGAGCTTTTAGCTGGTTATGAAACAGTCAATACTGATGCCTCTATATGACCCACAAAAGCCAACATAACTATTTATCTATATACATCAGAGATAACAAACTTTTTAGTCTGCAACCCCAAAAATTAGGGTGCAAAAGACTGGACACCTCTATTGTCCTGAGGTGGTTAATGTTTCTCATAGCTGCATGCAGGAACTAATAGGCTAATCCAAAAACCTACATGTTAATGCTGCTTCTTTCAAACTACAATAATTTCCTCAGGGGTGATGAAGCAATTCAATACAGAACAAAATTGACAATATTTTTGGTTTTATCTAAACTTTGGCTACAATTGTTTAAATGTATTTATAATAATGGATAAAATAATGGATTCAAAATTGTCATTGTTTTTGGAAGACATCTTGTGACCTCCCAGCAGTGTCTTTCGACCCCCAATTAAGGATCCACAGATCTACATGACTTATTATTTCTATACAATTACCTTCAATTCCTAAAACCACAGCTTGGGGTTAAGTGCTGGATAAAGAGATTTACAGCACATTGCCAAAACAGCTTTTTTGTTTTAACATTTCCTGCAGCAAAGATTCACAGTGATTGTTAAAATTCTTGTTCAAATTATGGATGTGTGCATTTGTTCACTAAACACAAGAATTACTTGTTGGTTAAATGAATTACTCATGTCTTTGTTGTTGTTGGCTTGAAATGCAGATCATATGTTGTATCTTAGCTGTAACACAACCACCCACCACTTCTACCGCTCGATGCTATAGTGCTCTGCTCCATGAATGTAAATAAGCACATATGACAGATGGTATCTCGCTGCACAGTGTGGCTACTGTAAAACAATAAACAGACACATTTATTATTTTATATGCAGGCACTCATACTGAACATACTAACATTTGACCAACCCCACAGAGCTGTTAATGCATTGGCCATGCATTCACACTGTTATCTGCAGTCAAACTGTGCAAATTGGTGGGAACTACAAAGGTGACAAGTACTTTGATGTAGAAAATGAAGACAGAGTTGTATGTAGGCTGTATCTGATTAAACTGGCATTCACCCACTCGTAGCATTGTGTAACTAACACAGGCATGTGAACTGTAAAGCACAAGGAGGAAGAAAAGTCTGGTGGTGCTAGCTGTTCTAACTTTAGCCACACCCAGAAAACCAATGTGACATTGTTTACCTGCAGACTGCGATCCTGTATTAAGCTGTGGTAAAAAGATTGTGCTCTTGTGTGTGTGTGTGTGTGAAGGTTTTCTCACCTTTAGACTAGACCATTAGCTGGTATTAATGATTCTGTTAAAAGGACTCTTGGTAAAATACATTATTGACATGTACAAGGACACGAGGTACAACTATTTTCACAAGGGGTGCAGAAATCTCATCCCTCACAGGAGCTTGAATGTTTCCTGGTAGGTCAGAGTCTTAAAAATTGATTGGAACATACTCAGTAATTGCCCACTGGAAGGTTTGTCCACTTACTCCATTACTAAAGACATGATTTAATATATTTTAGTCTGTTTTGATTGTGCCTGAATTCAGTAGCATTAGTAGAAAAACCAATGACCAGATGGAAAGCTAAATAGTCATATGTGACTGTGTTTTTTTTCATTAGTCTATCACCCAGTGTTCTGATGATTAATTATCTCTCTCATCTTCAAGGCAGGAATTCAAAACATCCTCTATATTCAACTTCTTTGATTAAATAAAGGCTCTGAAACTTTTGATGGACAGTACGTCTGCAGAGTTCACCTGATTTTCCCTCTGTGCTGTGCTTTACAACACACTGCTTCTCTATAAAAGCCACTCGTCTCCAAGGAAAGACCTTAAGCCACAGAAAATTAGTTTACCTAACACATCCTCCAAGTCATATAGAGTGTGTGAAGTCATGTGGTGAAGAGTGCTGTGACTGTCAGACTTTGCTGTAGCAGGGGTTTTGGCTGATCACTCCACTGTATTTTGCAGACGTTATCAGCTGGTTTAACCGTTATATTCGGTGTCAAAATTAAGAACCTCCCAGCCACTGAGAACTGTTAAAAAAGTGAAGCTTCCTGCCCCCCAAAGCCTCTAAACCTCATTAAGAACCAAAGCCACAATGTGTCTTCGTTGCAGTTTTGTCCTTTTATAGCTTCTCTTGTCCTTTTTTAAACTTGCCACTTTCAAAGCAGATGGGTTACACCCAAGGATTGGCCTGCTGCTATTCATTCTCATTCCCTGTTTTAGCACTTCTTTCCACTCTGGTTGTTCCTACATTGGGGTAATTACCATCCAGCACTCTCCTGAAGGCTCCGGCTGTAAAATTCAATCAGCAACCAAGCAAGATTTAACTCCCAAACTCCCATATGTTGGGGCAGTAAAGCCCTGTCCATTGATTTAACGGTAACATCCTCTCTCTCCTTCAGCTGTGTGAGGCTGCACTGGCTCTGGCTTTTATGTGTGATTCCAAATAATATCATAAATATATGGACTTTGTTAAAGGAGGGCTGTGGGGAGATCTAAAGTATACGACTCTCCAAACAGAGCTTATTGCAGATAGTATTTCAGATGTTGCTGTTAGACCAAACTACAGTGAGCATGAGATCTAATTGAAATATTTGGATGACTCTTGTGTTGAATTAATACAAAAAGCTCATTATGCATGCACTGGTCGGTTTCTTTTAATCTTACCTAACACCGGGTACAAGGTCTGAATTCATCACACAGTCGCTAACAGCAACATAGAGCTAATTTAGAGACCAAACACCCTGCACTCATCACTTAAAATAGACATATCTCATTTCCAGAGCCCCCTGGAAAGGCTAATGGCTATTCTGTTGTCTCCTCACAGCAAGCTTTGCTGCAAGGATTAAAACCCTGACTATCCATTTGCTGATGTCATCTCTCTCTCTCTCTCTCTCTCTCTCTCTCTCTCTCTCTCTCTCTCTCTCTCTCTCTCTCTCTCTCTCTCTCTCTCTCTCTCTCTCTCTCTGTCTCTCTCTCTCTCTCTCTCTCTCTCTCTCTCTCTCTCTCTCTCTCTCTCTCTATCTCTCTCTCTCTCTCGTTCTCTTTTACTCTTCACCCTGGACACAAAAGGAAATAAGAGACTTGCAAAGGCTGCTTTGCCCTCTGAAAGGTCTTTTATCAATCTGTGTTAACTACCTGCCATGAGCTTATTACTCAGGGCCATATGTGACTCAGCAAACCTATTAGAAAGTGAACAGTTAGTGTGCTGAGAAGCCCTCTGACATATACTGTAAGCCTTCTGTTAGCCTGAACTGAAACTTCAGCTGTAGTTACAATTAATGAGCTTGAAATGGAAGCTCCCCGTCTCTAATTCTCTCTCTTCTCTTAATTATTTTAGGTCAATATTGATTATTGAGCCTTACATAAAGTCCAGCCTGCTCGTTTCACTCTGGCAGAGTCTTTTGAAAGTTTACTTTAGTGCTTTTATGTCTTTATTGAGGGAGACAGGACTGGGAGGAAAGAGTGGGGAATAACTGCAGAAAGGCCTCCATATATGGCTCAAACACTGCTGCCTGCTTCAGGACTGTCGCATCTGTACATGGGGCCTGCCATTCAACTTCAGCTTTGCCATAGATACAATCAGAGTTGGTCATATTTGGGGTCGGGCTCTGCACAGGAGTAAACAATCCTGTCCCCCAGTCTTTAATACTGTGAATGCACAAATTTTAAACTCTGATGCTATAGTAACTGGAAACAAAGAATGAGACATAAATAATCCAAACAGAACAGGGTCAGATTATTGTCTGTATGTTATTAAAGGCGATAAATGATTCCGCTCAGAACCCACAGACAACATTTGCTAATCAGCTGATAAGAGATCATTTCACATTTTCTAGAGATATAATAAATTAAACTTAACATACTTCCATTAATACTAACTAAAATCACATTTTTTAGTGAATTCCCTGTACCTAACGATTATTATTATCATTGATGGGCTATGTCATGCAGGGATTTATACACAGAGCCGACTCATAAAGCATGGTATTTAGTCCACTTGCCTTCTAACCATTAATCCAACATTTAGGGCAGGGGTTCACAAACTTTTTAGCCCACGACCCCTAAAATAACTGCTCCAGAAACTGGAGCCCCCCCCCCCCTTTGTCCTGAAGTGGTTAAATGATGCTCACAGCTGCATGCAAGAACTAATAGGCCAATCTAAAACCCTACTTATTTCTTTGTAATTTAAAAAAGTCTAGCAGCATAATTTCCTCAGGGGTAAAGTGGCAACAAAGTAAAGAAGAAAATTGATGATGTTTGTTATTTACATGGTTTAATTTGAAATGTATCTAAAATTGTTTATGTATAATTTTACAACAATTTATAAAATCTGCAATTTTAAATCATTCTAAATTTGTTCTTGTTTTTGGAAAGGCATCTTTCGACCCTGGATCAGTATTTAGCGACCCTCCAGTCACTTTGGGAACCAATGATTTAGGGTACCCCCCAAAAATCATACAATGTTTGGATAAGGTTAATATAGCATTAAAGTTACTAAAGTGCTGACTACAGATGTTTGGATTTTATGATCCCACAGTCAACCAAACTCAAAATCCTGCTGGATGACTTGCAGCTGCAGTGTTATTCTTCTGGGCTCTTGGCTTTTGTTAGGTAAATAAACTTTAAGTTCAGATTTTTTAGTTTATTTATCTTGCAGAATGGTTTGTTTTCCTCTTCCACACCAACTGAATGTGACGTTTTCTGGGATACCAACTGTATCTATACCAGCACCCATAGAAAGGCCTTTCAACCATATTGTGCCTCATGCTAAATAAGATGCTGTGACGTTTGAGAACACCTCAGTGATGCCTTTCCCTTAAAGTATGTCTAGAGTCATCAATCTCAGAGAGTTGACATCTATTCCGTCAATCAGATCTCTACATGCACAGAGCGATGCAGGAGCTACAGGACGGCAGCTAGTCTAAGTGAAGTGTGCAATAACATTGTTTAACTCTTCTGTATACTTTTGTGTGAATATTACTACAGTTCAGGTCCAGTTTCTTTCTCCTGTATGCAGTATTTGGCACTGTTCATATGAGTGTAACCTTGAATTTGCTACTAATTAACACATCATTTAAAGGCAGACAACAGTGTGAATGCATGACCCATGTATCAGCAGCTCCATGGGGTTGGTCAAATGTTGGTATGCTTTGGTATGAATGCCTCCTGCCAGCATAAAGAATGTTTTCTCTTCATTGCTTTACAGGCAATATTTTGGGATAAGTTTAGCAAACTGCTATCAGTCAAATTAAGGAAAGGTAAGATACATTACTAATACATGCAACTCCCTCAACCTGGTAGAAACCAGTGAGAAGAACCACTACTGCCCCCATGATCCAACTTACATAGTATATCCATATAACAACAGGGCTCCAAAGAAGGGTGATTCTCTCCTGAGGGTCCCAAAAGCTAATTTCCCCCAAGCTCATGCTAACTGGGGTAGAAGCAAAATTATCTAACACTCTTGGTCTCCATATTAATTTATCACCTGATTCAGTTTCATCCATGATATTTCCCCTCATTTTGACTGAATGTTTCACCCTCGGCTGGAAGCTGTACTTTGGCTGTTGGCCTCAGTTATCACACAGATGTTTGAGACCTGCAGCCAAATGCTCTCCTCACAGCTCACTCTGGTGTAACTGATAACATTAATAGTGGCTGCACCCCGTTTACTGTCGGCGTGTTTGTGCCTCTGCATTAGTGGTCTGTGTGCTGCCTGGCCTGTTTCCTAAGTGTTTCAGAGCTTTCATTAATGTTATCACTTAACACCTGTGCTTTTCCCGTGATGACAAGTTAGAATATCTAAAGTGCAAACATCTGTTTGACTGTGAAACACGACCAATTGTGACAGTGAGGCATAATCTCTATGCATCTGTGGTGAGAGATGACAACCTAACACCTTCTATTTCTTTCTCCTGTCTCTATCCTCCTATGTGTTTGATATTTTAGACTCTACTTACAGCAGTCTGCGTTATCAGAATAATTTTTGGTACTTGGATTGACCATGTGGGATCAGACTGGAAAGCTGTATTTGTGAACTGTGCTAATGTTAAGCACCATAATTACACTCCTCAAAGGCACTGGCTCCTGCTTTGAACTGTGTCCCACTCTAACAAACGCTCACTTAACCTAGTGGAGAATTTCAGGTCAGCACATATTAACAGCTCTATAGAGCAAACCATAAATTTAAATTGAGTCATCTTTCTCTGTCAGAACCTGCTCACAAGAACACTCATTCCCAGGAGGCTTGACATTGAATGCCAGACACTTGAGCTGAACTTAAACCAAACACTGTGTTTGGATAAATATGGCCCGCTTTGGGGGAGAAGATTAGCATGTGGATTTGTTTTAACTTGAATTTCAACCAGTATCAAACATTTTTCAGAAGATAACATCCCCTGTAAAGGCGCAAGGAGAAATTACAATCATCTTTCCCCAAAGTTTCCTCCCTTGCCAAAAACCTCCCGTACTTTAAAGGAGCTTTGGAAAGAATCTCAGATGATGCAAGCAAAGACCAAGGCGATGAAATTATCCATCACATTGCTCCCTCCAACAGCATTCCCAAAGCCCAAGAACACTTCATGATGACATCACTTTGATCTTTAATTAGTACATCTGATGTGGACAGAGCTATAAATCTTACTTTACAATATCCAGAGGTTCTCTTCCCCTCCCCTGACAGATACACAGGCACGCCTTTATATATGTTGAACCATGCAGCTACAAACGAGTATGTAAGGAAACAGCTATGTCTCAGTTCACTTAAAATATGTATTTTCTAGTGCGCATTTCATAAACAACCTAATGCCACATGGAAAAGTGTACATTTAACAAGATAGCATCAACGAAACAATCCTGCTCTGCATTCACTTTGCACACAGAGCCCCACAGCGTCTCCCACCATGAGTCATTTTAATGAAGAGAGCTAGCAGAAGTCGTCTGTAATTACAGAGGTAAAATACGTAAATCACCTCTGCTAAAAGCTGTCAAAAGCATAAAGAAATATACATACATACATACATACATACATACATACATACATACATACATACATACATACAGTGACTGCAAGAAGAAGCAGCTGCAGCAATTATTAAAACAAAGTTTCCTGCTAATTACCTTTCTTGTTCTGACATATAGACACATTAAAGGGTTTTAATATAGCTGCTTCTGAGTGATATATATGTACTTCTTACATACCTTCACTAATGGCTTTAATTGAATCTAAGATTACGTGAAGTTTTTCTTTTCCTTGTAATCCTCCATTTCAACCCAACGCTTTAAAAAGTATGGTAATATCAGCTACATTTACTCATTAAACAAGTTTGTAGAAACCAGAAAACAGTAAATCAATCAATCAATCAATCAATCAATCAATCAATCAATCTTTATTTGTATAGCGGCAAATCACAACAACCGTTAACTCAAGACGCTTTTACAAACACAGGAGGTCTAGACCACTCTATGTCAAATTATGATCAGAGACCCAACTTCAAGTCAGGGTAAGACTCAGTCTGACCCCACCTTAATCCATCATGAGCATTGCACATCGCAGTATTTAGCTAGTTACAGTGGCGAGGAAAAACTTCCTTTTAACAGGCAGAAACCTCGAGCAGAACCAGACTCATGTTAGACAGCTATCTGCCTCGACCGAGTTGGGTCTGGAAAGACAGATAGAGGGGAGTAAGAGAGAGAGGTGATAGTGATGAGACGAGTAGTAGAAGCTGTTGCCGCCGGAGTCCAGCAAGTCCGTATCAGCTGGAGTCCAGAACGTCTGTAGCAGGAGGATGCCTGCGGCAGCTCAGAGGGACCTACGAGACAAGGGAGCTCAGGGACTCCAGAAAGGTCTATGGTTAATAACTTTAATGGGACAGGCAGAGTTAAAGTAAGTGATGAAGGGGTTGGGAGGAAGGGGGTGAGCTAAGATCCCAGTGTGTCAGTGCGCCAGTTCCCCCCCGCAGTCTAGGCCTATAGCAGCATAACAAAAGCTGGTCCAAGCCTGAGCCAGCTCTAACTATAAGCTTTATCGAAAAGGAAAGTTTTAAGCCTACTCTTAAAAGTGGAGAGGGTGTCTGCCTCCCGGACCCTGACTGGTAGATGATTCCAAAGGAGAGGGGCCTGATAACTGAAGGTTCTACCTCCCATACTACTTTTAGTGATTTTAGGTACAACTAGCAAGCCTGCATGTTGGGAGCGTAGAGTTCTAGAGGGGTAATAGGGCACTATGAGCTCTTTAAGATACGAGGGTGCCTGATTTTTAAAGGCTTTGTAGGTTAAAAGAAGGATTTTAAATTCTATTCTACATTTTATTGGGAGCCAGGGAAGAGAAGCTAACACTGGAGAGATGTGCTCTCTCTTCCTAGTTCAGACTAGACTACTGTAACGGGGTCTTTACAGGACTCCCTAAAAAGTCCATCAGACGACTGCAGCTCATACAGAATGCTGCTGCTCGAGTCCTAACAAGGACCAAAAAAGTAGACCACATTACTCCAGTTCTTAGATCTCTACACTGGCTTCCTGTCTGTCAGAGAATAGACTTTAAAATCCTGCTGATGGTTTATAAAGCACTGAATGGTTTAGGCCCAAAATACATTGCTGATCTGCTACCACTTTATGAACCACCTCGACCTCTGAGGTCATCAGGTACTGGTCTGCTTTCAGTTCCTAGAGTCAGAACGAAACATGGTGAAGCAGCGTTTAGTCATTATGCACCACATATCTGGAACACACTCCCTGAAAGCTGTAGTTCTGCTCCAACTCTCACCTCTTTTAAATCAAAGACTAAGACTTTTTTATTTGCCACTGCCTTCCTATCTTAGATTATTTTAACCCACTTTAAATTAAAATTTTAATGTAATTTTTAATATATTTCTAATTTTCCTTTTCTTTTCTGTTTTATCATATTTGTCATTTTAATTGTGTTATTTTATGCCTGTCTGAATGTCTCCAATGCTTTTAATGTTTTAATGTAAAGCACATTGAGTTGCCCTCGTGTATGAAATGCGCTATACAAATAAAGCTGCCTTGCCTTGCCTTCTAGTCAATACTTGAGCTGAGGCGTTTTGAACTAGCTGAAGAGTCTTTCGAGAATTATTGGGGCAGCCTGATAAGAGGGAGTTACAGTAATCTAACCTGGAGGTAACAAATGCATGGACTAGTTTTTCTGCGTCGCTCTGAGACAAGTGTCTGATTTAAGAAATATTGCGCAAGTGAAAATAGGCTGACCTAGGTAAAGGTGCCACAGATCACAAATCTCAAGGCTCAGTTTGGTCACGGATCGAGGGTCACGGTTCTGTTCATTGTCTGATTGACTAAAAAAATAAAAAGAGAGATGTTTACATTACTTTTCCTTTCCTTACTTAGCCATGAATCTAACTGTGCATTTCAAAGCAGAACAAACCACAATGTGTCTCCATGCATCTCAATAACAGGACTCTTCTTACACTATTCATCAAATGCTGTATTCAACAAAAAGTTATTTCATTAGGACTATTCCACTTAATGAAACCGGTGAATCACTTGAATACAAATCAATATGTTCTCCCTCTATCCCTCTTTCCAACCCCAACTCGATCAAGGCAGATGTCTGTCTAACATGAGTCTGGTTCTGCTGGAGGTTTCTGCCTGTTAAAGAAAGTTCGTCCTTGCCGCTGTAACTTGCTAATTGCTGCAAAGTGCTCTGCTCATGGTGGATTAAGATGAGTACGGTCTAGACCTGCTCTTTTTGTAAAGAGTCTTGGGACAACATTTGTTGTGATTTGACGCTATATAAATAAAGATTGATTGATTGTGTGTCAGAGATTCTGCCTCGTTCACTCTGGGGTTATATGAAGTGTTGCAGTACTCATCACCGTGTCTCAGTGAATTAAATGTCCTCGTATTCCCGCTCTGCTTGTGTTTTGGGACTTTTACGGTGCATAATTATTGTTCCCGCTCTCACTGCAACAGTGGTGTTTGCGTGAGTGGAGCAATGCTTTGCCTCTGACTTGAGGCTTAGAGAAAGAGAAGACAGACACGATGCAATGTATGTTTATATGCGTAAATAACAAAGCTGTCTGTCTTATTACTTCATCCATACATGTCTGCATGGGACAAACTTTTATGCAAACTGTGCAGGCGTCAGTGTGTTTTCTGTTGTTTACTGAAGTAGCTTGTAATGACGATCATCACTCTTAAGTGCAAAATGTAGCTATCGCCTTGTTTTTAACTGACTTGCTAATCCAACACCAAAGCCTGCGCCCCTGCCTCCCCTCACCCACACACTCCAAGCATTCAGGGGCGGGGCTTACACACACAGACAGGCATCTTTCTCAGCCTCATAGCAATATAAAGCAGAAACTAGAGTCATAGGAAACAGGCAACAGTAAAAACTAGTAAGCCCATCGATCACACATGGTCTTAACCGTAGGGGTGGTCCACATGAACACTAGTCTAACTGTGCGGTTGCACCAGTCGAAAGAGTTGGAGTTACTTTTCTGGTTGCAGATATTTTTCTGTCCTTTAAAAATTATCTGAACCTTTTGAAATGTTTTGAAATCTTCCTCCCACCACACTTCTAAAAGCTTACTTAAGTCTTTCAAGGCCAAACTGTGAAGACAGACAGACACTGAAATGTAAATGTTTAGATTGCATTTGTGTTTTTTGGCTTCGACCATCAGGACTTAAACTTGTCGTCCAGTAGTTAGTTAGCAGTAGAGCTCACACAAAATCCTCTATTGGGGCAATTACAAAACGACTCTAACATTCATCATCAGAAGTACATTCACGTTTTTTATGCAGTTTTTCTGTCACTCAGATTCTTCTACGTTCTTGTTTCATGTTCTCAAATCAATCAGGAAAGAAACTTGTGTCTCAGAAAGCATTTTCAGACTAGCTTCTCTAAACGTTCTGTGACAATGATAACTGACGGATGACTCAAACCCGGTAGGTTTCTGAAAGAAAGTATCACAAAATGCAGCGCACTCATTCTTCTCCATCAGGAGTATATTTTTCCTTTTATTGTGTGAAAGAAAAGTTTTACCTGACGGGTGACTCATTCATAAAATCTGTGTAAAGCCTGCTTCCTGACGGCGATAATGTAACACTTCATTTATGTGCATAATTATAGGTTTTAGTCACACAGAGAGTATTTATTTAGAGAGTAACTAAATAAATACTAAAATAAATGTTAAAACAATGAATACAATATTAGCATATGAAAAAGTCTAGAAAATTAAACCAGATGGATGCATTATGGTTGTATGCATTTAGAAAGTTTAAGTCAGATATTATTTTGTGTCTTTAAATACTACTTTTATACTTTTCTTTGTACTGATCTTATTTTTCTTTATAATTTAGATTAGATTTAGGTTTCTATATTTATTGCCCTGACTGTAGTTAAGTACCAATGTTCCAATCACCATGTCAAATTCCTTGTGTCTGTGAGCTCGGCAGTAAGGCTTTCTTGACTCTTAGAAAAAATAGCAATGCTATTTTTTTTGCTTGAAATGAGGGCCCAGAGTGTTGACCTCACAAACCAATATGCTACATCCACATCTTTTCAGCCTTATTGTTGCAAATAAGCAATTTTCCAGTCCTCCATGACTCCCCACTTTTGAAATAGTATTTTCTAGAAAGTCATATCACCGAAGATAAATGTTAATAAAGTCCACTGAGTGACAAATGTACACTAAAGCTAAAAGACAACACCTTATAACCATAAATAATCAGGGCTAACAGCATTACATTCCCATTGTTCTTGTCAGCCGAGGTTCTTGTTATGTGCTCTGACACCTCCTGTGTTGTAAGTTAAGAGTAATTACACTGCATTATCTGTTTCACATCTTAATCTGTTATGGTGCATTAGAGGAATCTGTGTCGCTCTTCACATTTGTAATCACTTTATCGAGGGCCACAGTCAGGGTGGAAACAAATCTGAAGGCTTTCAAAATCGTAAACAAGCTCTCATCCTGCAGAATAAAGACTTCTTTAATTTAAATTTCATATACCGTCAGCAGGCTTGAAGATGATTCTTGACATTTCTACCCTGTGTTGTCTGCAACAAAAAATGAATTAAAACAGGAGGGATTTAAACATCTGCTGAACACTAAGTACGGAATGTGCTCGTATTACATGAAGCTGCTTTCCAAAGATTTATAACCCCATCAGATTAAAGATATATTTTAAAGTATCCTGTAAATGGTTCATTTTCCAATCAAACATAAAAACAAGCACTCAAACACAGAGCATGCTCACACTGCATCTGTTCCTGCTCGAACATATCACAGCTGTGATAAGAGGCTATAACCAAAGTGATATCATACCTATACATTGCCGGAGTAGTAGAACACCATTAGCAACCCATACTGTACCATTATTTTGCACACACACTGTGGTTTAGATTCAAGCTGATTGCTGCATAATAACCCTCTCCCCAGATCCAAATTAGCCAATGTGCATTAGCAGGTAATTGTCACTGCAGCGGGATGTTGCCTTCACAGGCTGAAGACCTCATAAAAAATCTGGCAGCAGCAGTGCCAGGAACCAGATATTAGTCCCCTGCTAGCATCAACAGGGTACAAATGGTCCTCGGCACAAAAAGCTCAGTGTGGCCGAGTCTCCCTCAGAGGTGAAGATCTCCCAGAGTAAACTTGACACCATGGGAGATTTTTTAATGATCTCCAGCTCCAGCCTTATTGTGTTTGTTAGATTTATGTCTCGCTCAAGGAGAAGAGTGAAACCTCATATTTGTTGTGGGAAGTCAACAAATAAACTGTAAGCCTGCCCTCTCCACAAGGCCAATGTTGTTTGTTGATGCTGCCTCAGAAATGTGGCATTCAGCCCAAGAGTGTCTTTCAAGACAAATATATTTATTATTCTCCTGAGTGTTTTCTAGGCTTTTCAGTCACTGTTGCAGCCCAAATGTCTGATTTCACAGCCGCTGTTTTAAAACATGGCGATGCATGTCACCATGTTTGAGGCTTTATTTCAGTGTAACATGAAACACATCAGCTGGAAACGAACAACTGGGACTAAAGCTTGAATAGGACCAAGTCAGCTGACTAAGCTGTTTGACTGTTTTGCTTCTTGTGCCAAATGTAAGTCTAAAGAATCAATGAAAATACACTATATAGGCATGAAAAGCTCCTTTCAGAGTGTGTGCTTAACAATGATATCCATCAGAGCTCAAAAATGAAAACATGCTCCCCTCGGGCCCCCATAGTCCCCTCCCATACTTCCTACAGAGACACACACAACAGCAACAACCAAAAAAAAAATCAACATGACTGTCAAGGTTAATGAATGGTTTGTTCCCAAAACTCGTCAGTTATCCAAACTGCGGTGTCAGACCTCAAACAAACCACAGTGCTGCAAATTTTGTCAAAGGCTGTTGCAGCTAAAGGCTGAAACAGATGAGTTAGAGAATGTGTCTCACTGCAAGATGCACAAGATCGCTACAATCCACAAACACCGGCTAAAAAGCAGCCAACATCAGCAGAATCATTTTCCCATTGAGTTGCATACATAACAAGAAAGTGAGACGCTGCAAAGCTATTACTGATGCAGTCACGCTGCATATTGTGGAAAATATGATGCCCTATGTGCTACAGAGAATCTACATGTTACATATATCATTCATGCTGTCCTACTTGCTATTCCAGCTGCTATGCTAGTATAAAATTGATAAGAAAATGAGGGGCTCACATCTGACTAATCCCTCTTTGAGATCAGTATTGAAACACATCAGTCTTACAGCCTCTGGTTTGTTTTTTGGGGGTCAGGAACACAGCCTCTGAATGGAAGATTGGCTCAACCTTGGTGTGGCTAAAAAGACAGCCAATTGTTTTCCACACAGGATAAAGGATCAATAACCACAAGCAGACATTTAGTGTTGTGTTTTACCACAAAGATGCATTGTAAAAAGTCTCCAGAGAACATTGTTATTTAAAGCTGGGTTGGAAACTGCCCGTTGAACTGCCTAAAAAGGAAAAAGTCGACTCCAGCCTCATTAAAACAACACAGCCGTCTGCTTCACAGCAACACAACAAGGGTGATTGTAGCTACTGCGTTCCATGGTCCATAGATATACAGTAATCCATACTCTTTCATGTTGTATACATAACCTACCCCGAAGGGTTAATGTTTTGCACTACAGCAAAGGTGTGAGTGTGGTGACGACCTGTACAGAAGAAATATGGTGATTGGACAAGTTTCCCGAAGAGCTGCTATTACTGGCCAAAACTTTCAAGGCTGAGCAGAATGCACTGTGATTGGCTGAATGCAGCAGGATTGTGAGAATGTGTGATAATTGTTGGGACTGATTTTGACTGCTGTATGCACTGGAAGAATATTTTAAACCATTCGCCATGTTTGCAGAATACAGTAAGAACAAATCTACCGAACATAAGGCCCGTAAGGTTGTTTTCTTTGGGCTGGGAGCACTGTATATTAAATAAATGGTGCATGAAGAGGAGGAAAAACAGGAAGAGTATTTGCTTTTTTATAGCCCTAAAAGAAAAGTGGTGCCCTATAGTTCTGCAGTTGCATTAAACAAAGTTGAAGGCAAAGGCAGCAGTCTTTTCTCCTGCAGTGGTCCCAGAGGAGCTGTACACAGAGTGAGGAGCGGTGAATAAGGTGAGAGTGGAGCCTTTTTTTACTGTCAAAGAGAACAGCTACAGTAACTAACTTAACCTAAAGGGTAGGGGGAGGCTGACACAGGTGGAACATCTCGTCTGAGCAGGGAGAGGAATGAATACTAAGGGTGCTGTCACAGCTGCTCTTTCTGTAGTTTGATGTGCAAGGTAATAAGTAAAAGGTTTAAATCAAGATAAAGCTGAGGCAGTGAGGTCTTTAATCAGTTGGTCTCACTGTAAATGTCAATTTTCCTAGAGACCATACATTTTGTCAATTAAAAAAAAAATTGAATTCAATTTACCTTTATGCAGCTTGCAGCTCCTCCCAAGCTTGGTTGATAACAAAGCAGATGACAATTAAATGCCAGGGATGCATGAGATGGAGTATTTTGAGCAGGTGCTAATAACCAATAATTACCAACTCCTGATGTCAGACATCAGTAGATAACTGTTTTGCTGTTTTTTATTTTAAAGCGTGTACTTTATGCACACCTGAGGGTAAGAAAGGCTAATATTTAGTAAGCATAGATGCACGTGTATTAATATTTTATACCAGTTCTAATGAAAATCACTGTTGTAAACACACACAAAAAAAGAACAGTTCTTACTCCTCATGTTTAAGTCTTCATCAAGCCACTGGGCCATCAAACTGTGCATGCTCATTGGCCAAAAACAAAATTCCATATGTCCATGGTAAAACTTGTGTCCCCAATGTTACTGTGGATCAGACTGTGAATCTGTGTAGCGATCACATCATACAGGGCAGGTCTGCAAACAGTGGCAGCTGGTGATACTGTTCCAAATACGCCATTAGCTGATGGTCATCTGCTTTTGTAAAAGTCGTGTCAAAAAGTGATTTATTTCAGTGTCTCCGTCTTTATTTGCTTTAGCTCTTGGGTAGTTTGTTTAACTCTTTGCAGTACTTAAAAGCCTGTTGAATCGGCATACTGCACTTTTTTGGTGCTAAGCTAACTGCACTTACTGCTGCTTGGTATTTCTTCAGTAAATCTTTAAGATGACATTTTTTTCAGATACTTACTTTGCAAATTGCAATCGTGTTATCCTCCTCATAAACAGGGAAAAACATCCACACTGGTGACGCCATTTTTACTTCTTGGTCAGCTTGTTGTGACAGCGTTTCTTCTTTGTATGTAATAACCTTTTACTGCCACCTACTTTGTTCGACTGTAAAAGCTTGACGCTTGTCAATAAGCACCTTTATATCTTTTGTTTATTTTGGATACAATTATATTGTAAGGATAATTAATAATAATTAGAAATATCCATTAATGAACAATAATTTAACACTTATTTCACGCATCCTTTTTGAATATCTGTGACTTCAGGTGACTTTCCTTAAAAAATGTAATTAAAATCTGATCATAGTGTCATTGGCAAAAGCCCAAGTAAAGGGATTTTTCTTTTCGCCTGGTTATCCAGAGGCACAGAGGCATGTTTATCCTGCCCTACACGCCTACCTACAGTATTTTTCCTGTTTTTGGAAACCATTAAAAAGAGAGGGAAAAACAACCCATGCAAGTCAAATAATTCCTCCGTGCAGTCACCACCTTTCCATAATGATCAAGTTATGTGTACAGACCCCTGGTTTCCCCACATGCCACAGCCATCTATAACTCTAAGTTATTGTAATCTTCCCACTATTCATTAAAATACGAGGGCAGGAAAGCGTGCACGGAAATGGGCATTTGACAGATTTAATGAGACTGCCTGCGAACAATGAGCCGTTGGGGTCTCTGGCAGGGTGATTCACACTCACTCAATTTAATGGAGAATTAAATTCAACTGACGGACAAAGGTATCAGTGAGAGTTTGTCCCTCCCACATCCCCTCACACATCGATAGAAATCTGTAAATGAAATGAGGAGAAAGATTGGAAGTTGGACAAAAGGAACGGCTTCTTTATAAAGTTATGAAGACTGTTTTCAATGTAGCTACAATAATATAAGTCCTTTTGTGCCGATGTGTTCTCGATGGAGCCATGAGGTATGCTATATTTTGATTTAGTATTAGAGGAGGAGCAGAAGGTGTGGAGGGCGTCTTAATTATAATTTATAAAGAAAGGCTCTACAGACGATCCTCTCATTAAATGTTAATTAGTTGTCATACATCTGTTCAAGGTCATCATGAAAAAAAAATTTGATATAACAATAGTGATCCTTGTGTTAGATGAACTAATTTTCCGTGTCTGATCTTCACATCTAGCGTATATCTTAATTACTGCACAAATTATGCTTTCATTATATTGTCAGCCTGGCAGTCAGCAGTGATGAGGCTCACTTTCCTCTACACATTTGGGTTACAGCTGAATATGTGTGTGTGGATCAGTCTGCTGAACACTCCGACCAGATTCAGAGCTGGTTATTTGAACATTTCCATCTTAATTGCTTGAGTGTAGTTCAACCAAGTTCTACCTGTTAGCCTGAAACAAGAGGTCTCTCTTTAGTCTAAGTTTTAGTTCATTTTCAGGCACTGATGTGTAGTTTGTCAGATACAATCAGGTTCTCAGCAATTAAAGACAATATTTTGAAAATGCAAGTTTTGGATTTGATAGGATGAATAATTTTATTTAAAAAACAGTTCTTTCTCACTCAGCATGTGTATATTCTACCTGTTAGATGGAGGAGTCTGTGTGATGACCGTTCATTTAAACCATTTGGATGCATTCACATGAAGCTCAGACTTGCTGTCAGCTCACTAAGGGAAACAATTAGTGAAGAAAAATGCTTTTTCAGATTTATTGTTGATTTAGGAGGAATATTAGATTTTTAAATAATCTAAAACATGAAGAACAGCACAGACAAACTGTGATATGCAGCTCATTTGACTACTTTGATGCTTGTTTATTTGTCACCAGTGCTTTAAGTGGACCTGTACACTCAGATTTGCAGTTTCATCACTTCTAAATGTAACCTTGGGACTTTTTTGGCATACCAGGACCACTTACCTGCTGCTAGTACCTTTCCTTTTCTCTTTTATTGCATTTTCTCCAAAAATAAATTACCCACTGTGCACTTGGTGAACCTTACTTCCTTTCACGAGGATAACTTGTCTGTTTTCGTCTGAGAGTAACGGCAAACCATTGCAAACTCACATGTGATGGAGTAATGAGGAAAATCTGAGTATAAAGAAGATGACCGCATCGGCCTCACTCCAAAACAGCACTTAGAGGACTGTATGTAGTTTATCTTGCCTGTTGGAAAAATGAATAGAAGCATGGTGGCGCATAGAGGTTCTTTGTTTGTGTGACACACTGAAGTAGTTTGTTCATAAGACCTTGAGAACAAGAAGCTCCTAAGATGTATGAAAAGCATGATCCTCTATTTGTCAAGTGTTTACCATCAAAAACTTCTTCTTCTTCTTCTTCTTCTTCTTCTTCTTCTTCTTCTTCTTCTTCTTCTTCTTCTTCTTCTTCTTCTTCTTCTTCTTCTTCTTCTTCTTCTTCTTCTTCTTCTTCTTCTTCTTCTTCTTCTTCTTCTTCTTCTTCTTCTTCTTCTTCTTCTTCTTCTCTTCTTCTTCTTCTTCTTCTTCTTCTTCTTCTTCTTCTTCTTCTTCTTCTTCTTCTTCTTCTTCTTCTTCTTCTTCTTCTTCTTCTTCTTCTTCTTCTTCTTCTTCTTCTTCTTCTTCTTCTTCTTCTTCTTCTTCTTCTTCTTCTTCTTCTTCTTCTTCTTCTTCTTCTTCTTCTTCTTCTTCTTCGTCTTCTTCGTCTTCTTCGTCTTCTTCTTCGTCTTCTTCGTCTTCGTCTTCTTCGTCTTCGTCGTCGTCGTCGTCGTCGTCGTCGTCGTCTACTAGTGGTGCATTTTGCGTGGCCACTCACTAAATACAAAATGTGTATGTTACTAGTTTGTCCGTTCTGTGCTACTGTAGAAAAATGGGGATGCAAAATGGCACACTGCACCTTTAACATCAAATAATGAACATAAGCAGGCTTTTCCCCCTCATCAGAAGAATCACAATCACTGCATATCCTGCCACATGCTCTAAGATGAAGGTTGAGGGGAGCAGTTTTCTGTTCACAGCAAAGTAGTATTAAATCCTACACTGTCTGCTTCTTTAACCTGTAGAAGGTAAGACTTTGAGCAGAGTGACTAGTCGCACGATTAAATAAAAAAAGAGATTAATTGTCGGTGAACAGTCACGTTAAATCAAAACCAGAGATCCTCACTGTCCTTTAAAAGATGCTGACTTTAGTACCCCCAACCCAAACCATCAGTCATAAAGCTATCTGCACGATGACTGACAGAGGATGTGACACAGGACTTTAAAGCCCTTTATAGTCTCAGGCAGCTTCATCTACAGCTCTCACTCCAGAAACAGGCAGGGACCCAGCTTAATCTGACAAACACAGGGGGTCCACACAGGTGGCAGGTTTGTAGGCTGCAGGGGGGTAGAGATGGATTTCTGAGGTAATTAGTGATGACATTCTCCAAAGACTGTAGTCAGCATCAAAGACCCTCGCTCTAAAGGAGCTGCTAGTTCCCAGGAAAAGGTTAGAAAAGACCCCTGAAGACTGTCGGCAGCGGCTTCCTCTTCTCTTTCTCTGTAGTGAAGCAGGCGGCTGACAACTTGCTGACACTGCACATTATCACACTGTTACTGTCATCACGTGGACATGAAAGTGTGGGTTGAATCAGGACAGATATCTGGAGTTTCAGGCTGTTCCTCCTTTTGTCTGAGGGATGTAGAATAAATCAGGTAATACATATGTGAAGAGAAAAACAACACTACATGATTTATTTAGGGTATTTTGAAATCATGACAAACCAAGTGACAGAACTTTTAAAATCCTGCATTTCTTATGTTTTAATTCCAGTTTCCCAACCCAGAGCATCGGAAATATCTTCTGAAGCTGAAAAATGTTTGAACACAAACGCTGTAGAAGTTTATAATGACGGAAATGTCCTCCAACACTGCGTGTTTGCTCATAACTCAGTCTTACATAATTAAGAAGATAAAAATGTCATTGAATGTCATTGGGAGTGTGGCGCTCTCCCTCTGGATGTGAAGTTTTAGTATTTTTAAATTATAGAAGTGAATATGAGCATCTCCTGAGACCAGAGCCTTTGTTTGGTGTAATTTATTTACTGTTTTTTAGCTATTAGGGAAGAGGGGGAACTGTTAAATACAGTAAAATCTGGTGTATAAAATGCACTTTTAATACCTTTGTTGTTATCTACAAAGTCAGCTGTGTCCAATACACTGGTGCGACCAATATACAACTTTGAGATACAGAGAGGTGTTCCTTTGAGTTGCAGTATTTTACCCTGATGATGGCGCTCAAAGTAGCAAGCAACCACTGCAATGCTCAAAGAGTGCAGTCAACTTTCTAATGCACTTCTCCATCATTAGATAATAATCATAAATTGAATCTAACATAGACTAGCCCATAGACTGTAGAATAAATGGAGGTAGTATCCTTGATGTCCCCCATCTGTTTCTGAGGCTACATTGGAAATGCTGAAGTCAACCTAACTTCTGTTGGGCTAGTGTGAGGTAAAGAGGTGGGCTTTGAGCATCCTCACCAACTGCTAGTGTTCCCACCTGTCAATCAAGTCAGCTGTGCCTCTCATTCTGGAAAACCTGTAGTCTTAATATCTTCGAAACTGCCATGATATGAAAAAAATCACCCCTGTACAGTGTGTGCCGATCGAGAAATAAGCTATACAGACTAAACTCATTTAGTCATTTTTTGAACTAGGTTGTAAACATGTTTATTTCTGCTGTAAAGATCAGCTTTTTTCAATTGGTGTGTATGTGGTTTCCTGTACTTCTGGAGCCAGCCTCAAGGGGACACTCGAGGAACTGCAGTTTTTAACACTTGGCTTCAATTCTCGCAGTTGCAGGTTGCTGCTTGGTTCTGTTATGTCTCTTGTTCACATCCTACAAATCTGGTGGTTGCATACGGCCTGAGCTCTCTGGTGCGCCCGCTAGAGGTATCCTCCGGTAAGAGGCATGGCGCATAGTCAAATATGTGCAAACTTTTCCTTACACAGTTGGCTATGGAAGAAAAACACAAAGGGTCAAAGCTAGTTCATCTCTGGTTTATGGGGTTTCATCCCAAGTCCTGCTGTCCACATGACAGAGAGCCCCTGGGCAAGGAACTGGATCCCAAAACTGCCCCGGTGCTGTGCCAGCGGTATGAATGGGATGAGTTACTGATGGGCATTTAAAAGGCAGCCTCTGCCATCAGTGTATGAATGGGTGAATGTAACATGTAATGTTAAAGCGCTATGAGTGATCAGAAGAGAAAAAGCGCACAAACTACGTCCATTTCCAAGTTAGCCACACATTTCATAAATACAACTACAAACTGTATAAGTGCAACATGAACAGGTTGTCAAATTAAATGAAATTTGAACCATATCTATTGATGCCACAAGACTGGTTTTAGAAAGACTTGGCAGAAGTGGCTGCCTCCTGATGTGTATACGTTGATGTCTATCTTGCTTCTGCTACAAATGCACCACACAAAAGCAGCATCTATGAATGAAGATAACTGGAGCACAGTGAAGTAGAAAGTATAACACGCCAAAAGTGTTATTCCCTTCTATAGTGACAGAGGGTCACAGGAGGTTAAAGCCATAAAACTGAAAAACAACCATATCAACAACCTGTAGATCTCAATGTTATTCCCTCTTTTAGGTTCAGTCTGCCTTGCTTCTGTTCAGCTGTGGCTCATATCGTCCACAACAACACACACAAGCACACACACATACAGAGGAAATTAACAGAAAAAAGCCCTGTAGTAGGGTTTAGTAAGGCATCGCAAATTATCCTCTCCCTTTCCACAGAGTCATATCAAAGGTCTGTGCTCAGTGAGGAGAAAAGGCAAGAAAATGTGTCTGAATGTCTTGTCCGTATTAATAACAGATAAGACGAGGCGGTGGAAGGATAATGCCCTGAAGGCTGTATCATGAAACACAGCATATTTTACTTTGGCTCATCTGAATTGTCATGGTACACTGGATCATCGCTGGGCCAAGATAGTGCTGAGTGTCCATAGTATACTTTAAGTGTTGGGTAAATCCAAACCTGATATCAAAGCTATCACACACTGTATCTCGCCCTTATCTCTGGGACTGCTACAATTTTCAACGTCAGTTAAACTGCCAGCTTTTATTTTTCTAATGTGTGAGAAATCTTTGGGTTTGTCCAGAAGTAAAAAAAAAACAACTACAGTTTCCTGAAGAGTAAAGATTTTATCAATATATAGCCTTATATATTTGCATGAACCCATTGACCGTGTGTCAGAAGTGGACCAGATCTCCCTGATGTCACCCATTAGATTTTAGATAAAGGGTTGAAGCTTTGAGTGTAATATTTGGTGGCCATCTCGGTTTTTGGAACCATAAGTGTTATTTGGATGAGAGGGTGCATACATATTGACTCATATTGCTGGTCGACTCATCATTATGTTGGCAGCTTAAACCGCTCCAAAGCATGCCTAGATTTCTCATCTACTGTTTTATTATTTCTTCTTTTTTCTTTTCTTGAATTATTTGTTATGATTATTATTTATTATAGTCATTATATTTATTTTATTTGTCTATATATTTGTATTGTGTTTTTCAATGTCAACAACAATTAATATTAATATTAATATCGATAATAATAATAATAATAATAATAATAATAGTTAGACAGAAAATACATGCTTTAATTAAATTATATAACAAGTGGACAAATTAAAAATATCACAGGAACAAAGGCATTATAGATTCTCGGAATTCTGATCTCAACATAATTGCACAATTCTGTCCTCATTACAGTTCATGATCTTAATCCTTCCCAACATTCACTCTCAGAAATTCCAAGAAGCTCCCAGAAATGTTTTCAAAAACTTCCCGTTTACATTTTCTGATGTAAGTTTTCCATGGCAACACATGCTAATAAATCTTTAAGATATTGATTGATCCTCGATTTGTTCACATTTTTCTATAACGGAGTGATAGCTCTTTTAGCTTGCGTAAGGGATGTATCTACAAGTGCATGCTCATTATTCTTCATTGTGAAGTCTATTGGAAAGATGCCCAGAATTTGGCAAACAAGGTAACCTCAGTTTTGTAATTTGACTAATCAAATTGAGGATCTCCTCCAGGAAACTTAAGTACTTATTTATAGGCCTTTTTTGAGCCTTTATTCGACAGGACAGCTGCAGGGAGACAGGACATGTAGGGAGTAGAGAGGAAGACATGCAGGACAGGGTCAAGACCGGGAGTTGAACCAGTGACCGCTGTGACTAGGACTATAGCCTCTGTATGTTAGGTGGACTTTAACCCCAATAAGCCAAAGCAGTTCCCCCATCTCCTGTATTTTACTCCAAATGGAAGAACCATGTATTAAATCACAGCACCATTAGGGAGATATTGAGGTAATACATCAAGTAAAAAGAAGGCTTCTTTTTGCAACCCCTTTGAGATGCCTCCTGCTGTCTAATATAAATGTAGCTTTAAGGCACTGACAAAAGGGCTCTCAGTTCATGATCACATACAACAAACAAACAGTGGATTGACTCCTTTGGGGAATTTTGTGCAATATGATTGATCAATGTTTTATAAATAAGTGCTAATGTACTTTCTGATCACTGACCTGTTTATTAAGAAAAAATAGATGCACTCTGGATCATTCTCAACTTCTCTGATAGACACTAAAGACGACATGCGACCATATAGGAAGTGCATTACCTTGAAATTCTCCCACTTTATGCCTTCAGTATGTTTGAACTACATGATGTGTAACATGGGTTTTTTGTCTAAGAGAACCAGGTTTGATAATACTTCACCAAAACATGAAGTAGAAACTTGTATTCATCATGGTCTGCCATTCTCTAATACATATGAGGTCCAAGCTCCTTGTATTTCCAATCCCTGCATCCTTGAATGTGAGAGCTGAAGAGGGCTCACACTGGAAATGTGTTTTGTATTCTTCATCTGTCAATAACATTTCAAGGATAAAGCTACTGATATTTGATATTTTTGTAAACAAATCCCACGAAAAGTCCAAAACGACCACTGTTCATAACTCCATACTGTCTGACCCTTGCACCCTATCTGTGCCAAATCCCAGAGTTTGCTGAATTTATTATATATATATATATATATATATATATATATATATATATATATATATATATATATATATATATATATATATATATATATATATGAGTTTTTCTCACTTGGACAAAAATATTCATTCTAAGAGGAATTTTTTGGCTTCATTTCAAAGTCCAGTTAGTGCAGGGAGAGGGAAAGGTAACATGGGGAGAGAAAGAGGGTGTGATGTGAGTTAAATTTCAGAATGTTGGGGTTATTTGATATGCATAGAACCCTTTGGCCATTAATTTGAATCTAAACAAGGAATGCAACCATGTTTAAATGTGTGGTATTGTAGCTGTTTTAATAAACATTACTCACACTTAGGGAAATGTGCTATTATTTGGGGTCATCTTACTGACTGTGGTAATGAAAGAATATTTTGGCTCTTCTGGTCATGCTGGCGGCATGGCTCCAAGGCAGAGTTGGTTGCTGTTTTGGTGGGTCAGTACTGAACATTTTCACAACTCTTGTATGCATTGCTATTCATACAAAGGTGCCTAGAAGATAAATAACACATTGGTGATCCCCTGACTTTTCCTCATGCACCGAAGTTCTCACCAGTAGAAAGTTTTTACTGCCCCTGAGGCCATTAATTCAACATCTGCATATTTTGTAAAGACATTAATGTATTTTTGATAAAGCATCATAATGACCTTACTCATCATTTTACTGCTCTTTTAGTGATACCATGAGGTTGGCATTTGTGGTTTTATTGGATTGTTGCAGCAACTGTATGATGGATTTCCATGTCATTTGGTGCAGACATTTATGTCCTCCTTGACAAACTGTACTCAGCCTAGTTTTGGTTAACTTAGGTTGGCCTGTGCATTTGTCGAATCGTCTTTAGTCCAGGGATGGGCGATTTATCAACATAATTCTGGATAATTGCTCATTTATATTTATGTAACAGCATAACTCTGGTTGCTGCTTTTCAATTAAAGTTCATGTTTGCAGGATGTTATTTACATCACCATTGAATGGCCTGGGGCACAAAGACAAGGTTTGTCAGACATGTCTGGCACTGAAATATATCTTTGTGCATTGATGAACACAGTATCTGCAAGGTGATACATATGGAGCTGTGAGGTATTCTCATTTCATAACAAGTAATGTGTTCACACTTATTAGCACATCTTCTATTAAAGTGTTAGAATAAAAAGACCCAGATAATGTGTGCAGCCAGGACAGGTGGTGGTAATTTCTGAGTGGCTGCTCAGATTATGAGAATATTCTTCAATCTTTAAAAAAATGAAATGTCTTTAAAAATACTGTATATGCCTTTTACTTTTAATTATTACATTATTGAAAGGGTTTGATGTGCACATTACTTTTTAGATGCTTTGACAACTTTGATCTGAATTCCAACATGTCCACTTCTAATTGTATAACACAACAACATATGCTGCCATCCACACGATGCCTGTGCATATTTCAGCAAGACAATACAACAACACATTCTGCATGTATTACAACAGCTCTGCAGTAGAAGAGTTTGGGTGCTCAATTTGCCTGCCTTTAGTCCTGACTTATCACCCATTGAAAACATTTGGTGCATCCACAAGTATGCCAAAGGGAACCCTGTTCTATTGAGCAGCTCAAAATCCTTTATCTGCAAGGAATGGGACATTTCACTTCAAAAACTCCAGGAACTTCTCAGTTCTCAAACGTTTACAGAGTGTTGTTAAAAGAAAGGGTGATGCAACTCAACAGAAATGTTGCTGGCATCCAAACACACTACTTTGATGTGTTGTCTGTGCACATTTTAATGAAATACAGGCTTTTAAATGATTTGCAAATCATCAAACTCTGGACACTTTGTAAAATACTAAAAAAAACAACAAACTGTTTGGGAATTTGGGTTGTAAATTGATACATTCTTTCAAATGAAGTTCTAATTCCTCTTCTGTCTCATTAGTTCAGCTACTCTTCAATCTTTTGGTGTCTCCCCTGGAAACTTCAGACGTCTCTCTGAGTTACATGTGCTCCTGTTTGGGAATTATTGGTTTGGATTTGTCAGCCAGTAAATAATGAATGTCTTATCTCTAAATGATGCACGTCTTTGAATCGTTGTTTAAAAACCACATGCTCCATTAAAACAAAAAAAAAAAAAAAAAAATCTACACCACTCTGAGTGAGTATTCCCAGCATAGCTCAGCAAATACCCACCATGGCACTGAACAGTCTGAATTATGATGATTTGATTGTGTAAGGGGACCACTGAACCCCCCAATTAAATGATACAAAAGCAATAAATACATTTAGTCTCTGAGTCCTTTCTATCAATTCCGTCATTATTAGATTTATTCATCTCTGCTTTCCGATGGGAAAACACAGCCCCGGTTCAGAAGTTATTTTGTCTCCAATTCCGCTGAAAGTATTGACTCATCAATATATAATGCCATTGATTTTCCGGAAGTGCTGGCAGAAAACAAAACAACAGACACAAAGCTGCAGACATGCTGTCTGTAGTCTCCCCTGCTATATCCCATTAACTCAATTTGTGACACAACAAAGCAACATGGGTATGAATGGTGCGTTCAGTGTATCCTCCTGTTTCCTTTTGTTTTGACACGTATTGGAGTCGCTGCCACACACACTCTCAGTAACACACCTTAGAAACACAGCTCCAAACTCCACTACCCCAGTCAGGACCCTTAAATGCACCACTGGACTGGAGAAGCTTTCATTTGCTGATGTTTCAGTCCTCCATTTTCATTTTCCGTACAAGCCTTTCACATTTCCCTGTTCCTTACATCACTCCCTGAGAGCTATATGGTCGGCTGCTCGGCTCCTTCTCCACTCTCTGTTTGAATTAAGTAGAGACTGTGACTCAGACATGGAGTTTTGGAGTGGATAAGAGGGTTTTTTCTGAAGAAGAGCTCGAAGTGACTACATTTGTAATGTGTGGGCAGTGTGGGGGTGGACACTGGATGAAATAAATACCATAATTACAGCCAAAGTAAAATTAATTTGTAATTATATTAAATCTTTTTTTTTATAAAAACAAAGAAAACTCAAACACAAGATGTGTTAAGATACAATATAAGATAGTCCTTTACTCGTCCCACAATGGGGAAATTCAAGTGTCACAGTAACAAGGTAGACAGTGCAAAAAAAAAAAATATATATATATAAAGCAAACAAGAGCCTATAAAGTAACAATTATTAAAAAGTTATTAGCAAAAAAATATTAAAGAGGTAAAAAATAAGCATATCTTACAACATATATATATCATTGGTTATAGAGTCTGACCACTGCAGGAAGAAAAGACCTGTGGTATCTCTCCGTGAGACACCATGGGTGAAGAACTCTGTCACTGAACAAGCTACCTAGTGTTGTTATGGTCTCCTGGAGGGGGTGTGACGTGTTGTCCATCAGAGAAGATAGCTTTGCTATCCTCCTCCTGTCAGCCACCACCTCCACATGGTCCAGTGGGCAGCCCAGGATAGAGCTGGCCTTCTTCGCCAGTCTGTTCAGCTTCTTCCTGTCCGCAGCAGAGATGCTACTTCCCCAGCAGACCACTCCAAAGAAGATGGCTGATGCCACCACAGAGTCAAAGATGGACTTCAGAAGAGCCCCCTCCACACCAAAAGACCTGAGTCTCAACTTAAAGGTCGTTTCAAGATTTACAATAACATTTGGTGCATAAGAAACACTTTTGATTCCCATCGTAATTAGAAATTCACCTCCTTTCATTGTGTGTTGCAAGCTGCTGCTTCACCGTGCAAAGCATGCAGGGACACAGAGTGAAGCAGACCAGGCTGGTGGTGCCTCTTTTGATCAGCTTTTCTGCCCCATCAGGTCAAAATCCTGCATGTAAAGAAAACAGTGGTATACATACAGATAATGAACCCATCTGGAGTCTGGTTTGATTGGAAAGACTCCTCCGTTTGAGACAACAAGTGACCAGCAGGGATTGGGGACATGACTCCAAGTGAGGAACCACTGGGTGAAAAACAGATGGTGCCAGAAAGAACTCCACACCTGCACAGAAACTGAACATTGTAGACTTTGCTGAATGCAAAGGGAGCTCCTCTCAGGACATTTTAAACCTTTCCCCTCATGAACACCTCAGAAACAGACCGCTTTTTATTTAACAATGCCACTTACATTACGGATTTTACAGTACATCATCGTGCCATGATAATAGTCCAATTATTTTCTTTATAGGAGTGCTTCTGGGATTTGAATCGAGTAATGACTATCCAAACCAAAATAGTATATCAGACTGGCACTCCTTATTGTGTATTAATATTCAATTTTAGCAAAATATTAAGTTTAATTGAACAATTTATTGAGCACCATTGGCCTATAGCAGTCTAAACATGTGCTCCATATACAGAGGATACTACCTAGTTCTACTACCTTTGCTGCATTTCTTCCCTCACTCTCTGCCCCCCTTGTTTCCTTTGACTCTTCAGCTGTCCTGTCCTTTAAAGTAGTGATGCAGCAAAAATAACTTAAGAGAAAGAAAAGAAAAATCTTGGTATGCATTTTTCTATAGCCTAAATGAATAAAATCCATTTTTAGGCTCATTCACTTTACATAAAGAGACGCTCTTGACTGTACTCTTTGTTATGTTAATAACAGAGACCCATTATTAAGATAAGATAAGATTTAATCTTTCCTCACTTTAATCCACCATGAGCAGAGCTCTTAGCAGACTTCAGCAGGTTACAGTGGCAAGTACAAACTTCCCTTTGACGGGCAGGAACTCCAAGCAGAACCAGACTTGTGTTGAACAGCCATCTGCTGAGACTTTGTGAGGCTTGAAAAGAGGGGTGGATAGAGACAACAACAACAGCTCAAACAGACTTACAGTTACAGTGCCAATAATAATGGTGAATGTATGTGTATTTAGTAGTGACAGCATTCTTATCAACACACTTTCTATATTAATAGGTACAAGTTGTGTAGGGACATAAATTGCAGCATGATATCGGCTCCAACACTACAAATCATTGAGTGTTTGATTTGAGCACAACTTCTTGAATACTGCACACATACCAGGCTTTACTACAGAATCTGAAATTTGTAGGGCTGCAGTTTTAATATTGGGAGTGAAAAGGAAAACCTAAACATCACAAAAGGAAAGAAAGAAAGAATGAAAGAAGAGTCAAATAAAACATGAAAGGAGCAGCCATCAACAATACATGAACACACCTGATCAGTAGGCACAACAGAGCATTCCTCCCTCAGCCTTTCAAGCCTTTCTACCCTTTTGCACTCTATCATTATGGTTTAAGTGAAAATAATTAAAGCATGCAAAGGTCAAAGACATTAAGATGTAGCTCCCGATCGTCTCCTCTACCTTTGCTTGGAGTATCCTGTGATTGTAACCCCCACATCTAGCAGGGGTTGAACGATGGATGCCAGATGTGTTACAGTGAATACACAGACGTGTTGACATGATCATGTTTAGGAGAGGTCCAACATCAGTTTAATTTCACGCAGGTTCAAGTTCATATCTGTTCTGTTACGGCCTTCATTCTCAGCTCTGTTATCTGTAGTGTCTCTGTTTCTCCCTGCTGGATTTCTCTCATCATATCTCGCTCTCTCTCCAGTTCTCCTCTGTTTGCTTTGCTTCAGACTTTATGAATGATAAACACACTGTTGTCAAAAGGTATCAAACTTTAAGAGCTACGAGAATATATTTGATCCATGAGGCACATTTATTAGTAATACTTCTACCCAGAATAACAGCTTGTAACAAACCAACCTGAGTTTATTAGATGTCTTTGGATCTAAGCGTAAATTATTTAAAATCATAAATGAACACACCTGCTCTCATCTTGTGCAAGAAGGCTGTTAACAAAGATCACTACACCATTTCGAATTCAGTAAAGACATCTCAATACAAACACATGTAGTCGTGTCTGCAAAATGAAACATAGAGCTGCAAAGAAAAGTTAATTTTAAGAAAATCATCAGCAGAAGTGCAAAAAATCTGCAGTTCCTCAAGTGACCACTTGGGGCTGGCTCCAAAAGCAAAGTAATCCCTACTATCACCCATATTAAAATGCCCCTTTATACAGCAGATTTAAACATGTTTACAGCCTGATAGAAAAAGTCTGTACGGCTCATGTCTTTATTCATGCTTACAGTACAGGGGATGATGAGTTAAGCATACATATACATATACACATACATATACAGTGGGGCAAAAAAGTATTTAGTCAGCCACTGATTTTGCAAGTTCTCCTACTTAGAAAGATGAGGGCTGTAATTTTCATCAGAGGTACACTTCAACTATGAGAGACAAAATGAGAAAAAAAATCCAGGAAATCACATTGTAGGATTTTTAAAGAATTTATTTGTAAATTATGGTGGAAAATAAGTATTTAGTCACCCACAAACAAGCTAGATTTCTGTTTCTCACAGACCTGTAACTTCTTCTTTAAGAAGCTCTTCTGTCCTCCACTCGTTACCTGTATTAATGGCCCCTGTTTGAACTCGTTATCTGTATAAAAGACACCTGTCCACAGCCTCAAACAGTCAGACTCCAAACTCAACCATGGCCAAGTCCAAAGAGCTGTCGAAGGACACCAGGAAGAAAATTGTGGACCTGCACCAGGCTGGGAAGAGTGAATCTACAATAGGCAAGCAGGTTGGTGTGAATAAATCAACTGTGGGAGCAATTGTAAGAAAATGGAAGACATACAAGACCATTGATAATCTCCCTCGATCTGGGGCCCCATGCAAGATCTCATCCCGTGGGTTCAAAATGATCATGAGAACGGTGAGCAAATATCCCAGAACTACACGGAGGGACCTGATGAATGACCTGCAGAGAGCTGGGACCAAAGTAACAAAGGAAACCCTCTGTAACACACTACGCCAAGAGGGACTCAAATCCTGCAGCGCCAGGCGTGTCCCCCTGCTTAAGCCAGTACATGTCCAGGCCCGTCTGAAGTTTGCCAGAGAGCATATGGATGATCCAGAAGAGGATTGGGAGAATATCATGTGGTCAGATGAAACCAAAATAGAACTTTTTGGTAAAAACTCAACTTGTCGTGTTTGGAGGAAGAAGAATGCTGAGTTGCATCCCAAGAACACCATACCTACTGTGAAGCATGGGGGTGGAAACCTCAGGTTTTGGGGCTGTTTTTCTGCAAAGGGGACAGGACGACTGATCCGTGTTAAGGGAAGAATGAACAGGACCATGTATCATGAGATTTTAAGCCAAAACCTCCTTCCATCGGTGAGAGCATTGAAGATGGAACGTGGCTGGGCCTTCCAGCATGACAATGATCCCAAACACACCGCTCGGGCAACGAAGGAGTGGCTCCGTAAAAAGCATTTCAAGGTCCTGGAGTGGCCTAGCCAGTCTCCAGACCTCAACCCCATAGAAAATTTGTGGAAGGAGTTGAAAGTCTGTGTTGCCCAGCGACTGCCCCAAAACATCACCTCTCTAGAGGAGATCTGCATGGAGGAATGGGCCAAAATACCAGCTACAGTGTGTGCAAACCTGGTGAAGACTTACAGGAAATGTTTGACCTCTGTCATTGCCAACAAAGGTTATGTTACAAAGTATTGAGTGGAACTTTTGTTATTGACCAATTACTTATATTCCACCATAATTTACAAATAAATTCTTTAAAAAATCCTACAATGTGATTTCCTGGATTTTTTTTCCTCATTTTGTCTCTCATAGTTAAAGTGTACCTCTGATGAAAATTACAGACCTCTCTCATCTTTCTAAGTGAGAGAACTTGCAAAATCAGTGGCTGACTAAATACTTTTTTGCCCCACTGTACATCTGCATATACATGTACACTTACTGACAGGCGTCCACATTGTAGCTGTTTACAAGAAGACTGAAGGCTTGCCTCAGCTACACCTCTTTTTCTGTGGTTAGAATGATCCAAAGTTTAGTGGAGTCAGTATTATATAGCGATTGCCATTGTTTGACTTAATAACGCTGCTTTTGTCAACTCATTCATTTCCTTCACAGTAGAGCCAGAACATTGGGTGGCTTTCTGTCTGTATATTGAACTGATGCATAAAATCACCACAGCACCTGATGAAAGTCTTGATATTGTCTTCTCACTGAACCGGTCCGTCAACACTGCAGAGGCCTATATCATATTCTGTTTTGTGTTTGCTTCGTGTCTGTCTCTTTCATTTTGTTGACTTCTCTTTCACTCAGCTCCTTGTGTCTTTTAACCTCTCTGTCTTTGCACTATTTATCCTCTCTCTTTGTTTTTTCATTACAGAGGACTGGTCAACCATCAATCTAAAGTTTTCTAGTCTCCAAACAAATTACATGTTTAAAAAGTCCTCCATGTGGTTGATGCATGAAGAATGCCAACGGAAACTTGATTTTGCCACAGTGTGAATAGGTAGAAAAAAGCATACATCTTTTTGGTCTTTCATTATGTCTAAAGTTCCCTGGCTTTATTTTGTCTTCCTGGATTTTGTTTCAAACTAATGTTGGCATAAAACCATTACAGCTCTCAGTGTATCACTCACAGTGGAGGAGTTTATTATAGGCAACATAAATAATACAAATTCCACTCTAAACCTCTGAAATGTTCTTATAGTTAAGGACTATTTTATGAAAAAAAAACTTTTATTTTTTTGTTACCCGGCTTTCTTACTAATCATGTGTTAAATACTTGACTCTGATTGGTCAACCCCAACCATAGTTGTTGGTTCTGAATAGCAGGAGCAACACCAGAGGCACCCAGATTATACACATCTTATCTTATCAAATCAGTCTGAGGAAAGGAGTCCGGCACATTCATAAAGTTTATGATTTCACAATTTCCTGTTGTCAATGTGGCAAACGGCATCCTGGAATGAGGAGGATGATTTTAATCTCTTAATTTATTTGGAGAGCACAAAACTTTGGATTAACTTTGCTAATGGCTGATCAGTCACTGAGAAACAGCGAAGGATGTTCAATCACACAAGGAGCTGAGCGAAAGAGACGTCAAACTTAAAAAAACGTTTTATTTAACCTTTATTTAACCAGGTAAGTCATTAAGAACACATTCTTATTTCCAGTGACAACCTGGCAAAAGGCACAGCCTTTAGAGGGGAAAAGGGTCAGGGATATCAATAATGATAACAACAAACAAATTGAAGAAAACAGACAACAGAAAACAGACATAAAGCAACCACAAACCACGACATGGTACAAGCTCTAACAGTGTTATAGGACCGGCTGATTAAGAAGAACATGTTAACAGAAAAGTTACAGGCAAGGAGACTGTATACAGGTGCTGCTGTGATTTTCTGCATCTGTTGAGAACGCTAATTGAACAACGCTAATGTTTTCACTGCGCTGTGACTGATATAAAGTTTGAGGTAACTTATAACAGCAAAGCAGACTGATGTGAAGGCTTTAATGTCAATAAAAAACTAAGTTTATGTTGATTTATAAACTTGAACAAATTCAAAACATCTGGCAGCATCAAGGATTCTTAAAACTTGTATCTAACACAGACTGTGCATATGGTGTTACAACTTATTTGTCATTGATGAAAGACATCTTCAAACACACGAGGTATAATGGTATCACTGATTAAAAACACATTCTCTGAACTGAAACAGTAAATGATACCTGTCCATGCATCCAAGTAAAGAGAAAGAGTAACGGTAATATGTGCAGCTATCTTTAATCTCACAGTGTGCGTCCATCTGTTTGTCTGTGTGTTAAAACACGCTGCGCGACGTTGTTTCTCGTCTTTGAATTCAGTTTTCATCGATCACATGCCAGGAGATGCAGAGACGTTTTTCCTGCTTTTAATAGTCACACTTACAAAGAAACTTTTTCTCTGACGACAGAAGGCTTTGAAGCGCTGTTTGTAAAGCAATCAATTTCCTCATGCTGTGAAGTAGCTGTGCTTCAACCGCAGTGCTAAATAAGGTTAAATTTCTCTTTACATGAGGCTGAACTTTTGTTTTATGATAAAAAAGCTAGTGGAAATGGAAGTGTACAGAACCCCTCTGGGTTGATAACCAACCACTGTCCGGAACACGCTGTCTCTTCCTCTCACAGTTATTGAGGGAACCACCATAGTTCACAAGGACTGTTTCCTTTGTGAAATAAAGCAATAAGATGTAGAAGAGTTCCTAATAAAGCATCTTTCACTTCTTTATTTGTTCTCAGTCTGTTCAAGACTTCTGGTTTGGCAAAAACAAACCAATAAACATCACAAATTGAACCAGAAGTTGTTTTTTGAAGTGAAATCAACTTTTGAACATGAACTCTGCGGGCTCCAAACTCATTTCTTCTCAGTCATTCACCTTAATGATATCATAACAGTTTCATTCTTGCTGTCCTCAGAGGAGTGAGTCATTTTCAGAAACAAACATTTCCCCCTCTTTCCATTAACTCTCACACATCAAGAACCACATTGGAGACACGTTTGTGACTCTTGATTATAAAGCACAAAGTCATTTCTTTACCTCATTACTTTGGTTTTGTCAACTAAATTGGATCCAAAAGAAAGCATTAAACACTAAGATGGTTCCTCTTCACCTTGGGTGTACAGTACGCTGCCAGTCATTTTTGGTCCATGTAATACCTCATCACTTCCCCTAACTATGTTTCTACAACGTTGTCTGCTTTCAAATAAAAGCATGATTTGTGGAGGACTATGAGTACTTGGGGATTATACCAGGACAGTAAACCAGACTGGGTCGAGAACACTGAAGCTGTCCACAAGGAGCCTGAGCTGCCTCTGCTTCCTGAGGAGATCCTTTAGCATCTGCAGGAAAATCCTGAGGATGCAGTGTCTAAGCCTAAGTCCCAGCCCAGTCCATGAGATGCTGGTTAAACACAGGAGCATATTCAGAGCTAGACTAATTCCCCTGAAATGCACCACAGAACGCCACGAATAAGGAAAACTTCCTTTTAACAGGCAGGAACCTCAGGCAGAACCAGACTCATGTTAGACAGCCATCTGCCTCGACAGAGTTGGGTCTGGAAAGACAGATTGAGGAGAATAAGAGAGGGGTGATAGTGATGAGACAAGTAGTAGAAGCTGTTGCCCCTGGAGTCCAGAACGTCCGCAGCAGGAGGATGCCTACGGCAGCTAAGAGGAAGCTACAAGACAACAGAGCTTAGGGACTCCAGAAAAGTCTATGGTTAGTAACTTTCAATGGGACAGGCCGAGTTAAAGTAAGAGAGAAAGTATTTTCATTGAGCCTACTGTACAATACTGTATAATACGTGCGACATGCATATTGTTGAATGCTGCAAAACTGCTCTTTGCATTCATTACTTTTTTAATTTGTCATGTTTTTGTACATATCTTTATTTCTAAATACTCTGCGCTTCCACAAAAACTGTGATTAAACTGAAACTAAAACATTTTTAATCACCTACTACTTTATATTTATATTGTCCAACATTGTTATGACTAAACCCAAAGTATTCAAGCCTGGCTGACCTTACTAAACAGAGCAAAAAGCCAAGCCTGTCATCTGCACAAGAATTACGTCAGACCATCACCCTCCTTCATCCTTTGCTAAACTATAAATACAGTGTATTACCATTTATCTCCCACAGAGTATAAAAAAGGGGTTTCCATGACTTGTCCATGGTTTCGTCTTTTGAACACTGTCACCAACACATCAAAGTGAACATTAAAGTGTCAAAGCTCTGCTGAAGCCACAGTAAATGTGATGTAACAACGTTTTATAGCACCAGTGTCCACATTAATATATTTTACTATAAGGAATTGTGAACTATTTTACTAGACGGTATGGTGAACTGTAACACAGGAGTACGCTGTATGTTTATTATTAAACCTTTAGAAAAGGTTGGGTTTTCATTCGACTTGACCGTGATCTTTCTCTGACCTTTAGAATGTGTTTGTTAATGTTACTATGGTGACAGTTTCTTTAGCCTTAAAATAATCCTCATTCTTTACCTGAACTGAAGTCAGTCCTTTTGTGCTGAAACAAAATTCACCAGCTGCTGTTTCAGGAAAATGCCATGCTTTGCTTTTCAAAGTACGTTGTAAACATTTGTTCTTAAAGGTCCCATACAAATAGTTTTTTATTAACTACAAACAGCTGCACAAAGAGTGAAGGTAATAGAACTCTGAATACAGGTACTGTGTATATCAAGGTTGGATGGAGTGATGATTGATGATGAAATGATGGACTGTTCGAAAATGATCCAAGGATGGATGGATTTTTTTCAGTCAATAAGGATGGATTTGGAATTGATTGATGAATGACAGATGGACTTCGATAGATGGATGAATGATTGATAGAATGAAGAATGGATGGATGGATGGATGGATAATGGATGGGTTGATGATGGATGGATGGATGATGGATGGATTGATGAATGATGGATTGATGGATTAGTGGATGAATGGAATTATTGATGAATAATAGATGGATGGATGGATGAATGAATGGATTAGTAGATGAATGGATGGATGATTGATGGTGAATTGGTGGATTGATTGAAATGATGGATAGATGGATCATTGATGTACTTGGATAGGTCGATGAATGGAGGGTGGATGGATGAATGATGAATAGAAGGATGGATGGACTGATAAAGGATAAAGGAATGGATTGATTGATAAATAATGGATGGATGGATGGTTGATGATGAATTGAATGGATGGATGATTGATAAGGAAGGGAGGGATGGATGGATGGATAGATAGATTGATGATGAATTGAATGGATGGATGATTAATAAGGGATGGATGGATGGATAGATGGATGATGAATTGAATGGATGGATGATTAATAAGGGAGGGATGGATGGACTATATTTATCCTAAACTGGTAAATTTGGGTGTAGCAACAGGTTATCATGACGCAAATAAATGTAGCGCTGGATAGATAGATACTGACACAGAAAAATGACCCTCACACCTCAAGAAATTCTACTCAACATTACAATAATATTATATTCAAGCAGAATAAATCTAGATATTAATCTTTAAAAAAATCTAAAGCTTTCGGAGTATTCTGTCCAGCGGGGGTTTCCAAACTTTCCAAACTTTGGTGTCAGAGACTGATGACCCTGCTGTCCCTTGAGGTGGTCGCTCACTATGTTGCTCAAGGGCAAGCCCTATTAGGTCAATCCAAATATAGATGTTAAGACAACACAAATAACACAACAGCTAAACAACCTTCATATCAGTTATGTTCATTCAAAACAGCAGTGATAGAGCATTCAATATTTTACAAGCAGAGGCACAGATGATGTCTGTGAGTTTAGCTGGTCTGCAGAAAGTAATTATCTTTGCGCTCATGACTCTGTTTCCGATGCTGCTGTAAATTAACCTGCTGACACTGATGCTTTCAGTGATCTGTTGGAATCACCTCAGGGGTCGTGTCAACAAAGAACAGCAGAAAAACAGCGACAAATGTTTTTTTACTTTCATGGTTTATTTAAAATTGAACAACTATTTTACGTTTTTTATTTTTTTACAACATGCAATATTAAATAGCTAAAAGTGAAAATGACTTTTAAAAAGTACCCCTATCAGCGTCTCATGACCCCCACTGTGGGAGCCCCTGCTGAGCAAGAGTGTAGGTTTAATGATGAAAGGCGTGATGAAAAGTACAGTAACCTGTCTGGTGTGTGGAAAACCTGTGTCTCTCTGACAGAAGAAAAAGGAGTGATCAGTGCGTAATGCTAACACTCTTCTCAGAAGTGACTCCAGACTTTCTTTACCCCCCTCTGCTTCATAAGCAGGTTAGTAACCTTGAGCATTACAGCATCATTATGACCAAACAGCGCTCTCATCTCATAAAGATGCAAAAATCTCATTTGCACAGCACATCACAGGGAGAAGATTTCCACGCTGCAATATTGGACTGTGGGACTAAATGGATTTCTGAGTGCCTTCACACATATTACCACATCTTTATGTGTTTTATGTAGACGGCAATAGCACTGCAGTGGAAAGCCTGTGTAACATTGAATTATCTATAGACACTTCAATCAGTTTACTGGTAATGAAGTCGCCACTGGTTGAGTAATTTATTGGTGTGTTTCCTCGCCATGCTAATGGTGTTTTGCCTCATTAAGCCTCACAGTGTAGGCAGATCTTTTGTTTTCGATGTTGCCTGCGCAGGTTTCACTTTAGCTTCAGGTAATAATTTGCTCTTTCTTCTTGCAGATTCTGACATATCAGCTTCCGTTACGTATGGTTATGGAGCTCATAATTTGTGGTATAATTCATGTTTATTTTATCTGCACACAGGGGATGACTTACCACAGCAATATGCATTCCCTTTTAGCCGTGCATCGTGATCATTGCAGCAGCATTAATACATCTACATTATATACTGCAAACAGGAAAAGTAGAGGGACTTCAAACCACTGAAATTCATTACCCTGACAGTATTTTTCTTCATCTGTAAACAATACCTTTAACCGAGTTCTTTGTGAGGAGTGCTGCTCATTAAATCATGCAGCAGCTCCACAGAGGTCATTACTTTTAATGGCTGTGTTGATGAATGACAGTGTCACGGCAGGTTGATGAGGTCAGGAGGAGGATCCGAGTGTGAAAATACCCCCTTAGTCCTGACAGGGAACAAGTTGTGCTACACCTTCAACTGTGCACTTTTAGCTGTTATAACAGTGGAGTTGGTGTCATCATACACACTAATGACCACAGTGTTCTTTCTGCAGGAACAGGTCCTGTCAGGATCAGATGAACTAAAGGTTACAGTCACTGGCAAAACAAGCTGCTCCTCCTGCTACAGAGTACCCGGCTGTTTTAATTTCATACTGTTAACTAGAACCCCTCGTGTGCTAGCATCTGCAATTATTCCTAAATATTTGGCTCATTTGAAAGAGGGGGCAGTGCAAATTAATAAATACATGTCTGAGAAACAGCAAGACGAAGCCCAGAGGCTGTTTTTCACCTGGAGTTCGTGGTCAAGGTGTTAAAAAGGCTTTTTAAAACACATCAAAGAAACATAAAACCTTACATGCAGTTTAACGTTTGGAAAAAGAGACACAGTGGTAGAAACAGTCTAGAAAATGGCATACACATGTTATATATATTATATTCTACAGTTTGTTTTCTTGCCTGTGAGTTCTTCACTTGTATTAACGATCAAATGGCCTCTAAATCTTTGCATTTCCTCATTCTCTGTTGCCCCTTTTCCCCACAGCACCATCACCATTATTGCTGTTTTCTGTTTTTATCACCGATACTGGAGTTTTCCCTCGGTTAACATCAACACTATAATTCACACAAACCCCACTGTGCTTAAAAACCTTTACCACAAAGGCTCAGGGTGGAGGCATGAATTTCTAGTTTGCATAATGATACAGTACATTCAGTCAGGTTTCCATTTGTGTTACTGACCTCCCACTGACACCACAATTTTGAGTACAAGCAGGATTGATGGAGCTTAAACGACAAACGTCAAACTATGTGAGATTGAGATGTTTGAAAGTTTTTTGGTTTACAGAACAGTTTAGTGAATTTCCAACAAGTTAAAGTAGTTTGTTCTCAACAATCACTGCTTTATATGGACTGTGCCTCTTCAGGGGTCCATCAAATAAAGCAGGAAATGATGAAGGTTATGAATAAACTAATTCCACTTAAGATTTATAGTTAATCTTTTAAAGCCTGTTGGATAGATTACATCATGTTCTTGCTATTTTGGACATTGGTCTGAGTTGCCCTGCAGAGAGAGTGACATTATTAATACCTGTCATCTCATCATCTGGTCAGCAGTAAGGTGAGTCAATATTGACATTAAGAATTAATCTGCCCATCACTTCCCTGATTATTAGTTTGATCAATGTAGTATCAGAAAATAAAAAAAAAAGTCCATGGCATTTAATGACTGTCAAAGTTGATGTCTTGAAATTTTACTTGGGTTTCCTTTAACCCAGAGTAAATCAACACCACAGCATTTTTGCAATTTTTGCTTGAATCAGTAGCGTCAACATGGCATGGCTTCTGGCTATTTATCAGCTGATCAACAAATTAATAAGTTGTATACTTTTTTCAGCTCTACCTATAAATATCACATTTTACTTCTGCTTGTTGACACTGAGGCACAAGTGTTAGTTTCTGCTAGCATCATATAGGTAAATATTGGTGAAAAAAACACACATTTCTGTTAGCATACTAAACTGGTACGCTAGAAATATGGATATTTAATCGAGGCAGGGGCAGCATTGCTTGTGAGAGCATCTCTAAGTTACCGATCACTACAAAGACAAAAATATGGATGCCAGTGAGAATAGTAACTGTGTTAAAAGTTGTTACTTTTGCCTCGTGTATATTTAAATATGTCATCTGCAAAGCTTCAAGAAGGAGAGCTGGATGAGGACAAAAGTCAACAGTTAGTTTCTTACAGAAGACCCGTTCACCCAGTCTGATGTAACCTTCACTGGAAATGTTCAGTTGAATGGTTATTATAATAGCATGCTAATGTTTTTTAATGTGACTGTTTGGTTTAGTTGAGATGTTAAGTTTGATGTCTGTCCATGCTTCAAGAAGGAGGAATACAATTTGAATCGTGGAATTGGAGAGACTACTTTTTAAAATATGTACATATATCATTCTTAAAGCTGCTGTGAGGAACTTTTGTTTTGTGTCAATTCTGGCGCCCCCTTGTGGACAAAGTGATACCTCTTATCTCTTGTCCTATACCTGCAAAAGTAGTGTTTTCAACAAAAGCCTCATCCTGTTGTGTTCAACAGTCAACTTTATCAGGCAATGTGATTATTTTCCATGAAAACAGTCAAAGAAAGGCTGTTTCTGAAGCAAGATGTCCATTATCTGGTCTGGGACCTACCCTCCCAGGGCGGTTTCAGGCATTAAAAATTACAACAGAGAAGGTGTCAGTGTTGTTGTAGATGGTCTTGTTTGCTATTGAAGGTTATAAAGAGGCATCAGTATCATTTTCAGTCTGTTTCTCAGCCAGTTCAAAACTCCTCACAGGGCCTTTAAATCTTTGAAATTGTCTTTAAATTCATATTGTTGTCATTATTTGAATGACTTTAGTTGGTAGCAGGCCAATAAACTGCATAATGCATGGTGAACAGGTAGTTATGTAAATTAGAATCCTTTCAGGGTGAGAACAGACCCTGTCGTAGAGGTGGATTCAAAGTTGTAATGCCTTACAAATGTATCAAATGCAATCTCTTTACAGAAAAACTGTTTAATATTTGGATGAAATTCTTCATCCAACGTGTACAGCCACTTGAAGAGTTTGTGGTCCCTTTGTTTTCCTCGACATCGTTGTGGTTTTGTTGCTACATTTCTTGCAGACTTTTTACTGTGAGAGAAAGTTTGATAAGTTGAATTCTGTCAAAAAACAACAAATCTGAGTCTCCATGTTTGACAACACGCACATGCTGTCCCATGCGTGTGGACAATACAAACAAACAGGGACCCACTTGTACAAACAGACTTCAATAGAACTACAACTGTTTCTGTGAAAAACAAGACCTCAAAGTCCACATGATCCAGGTCAGTCCTGGCTTGCCTTTTTATATTTGTGTACAGGGGCTCTCCTCGGCTCACACGGACTAGATTTAAGGCTATAAATATTTGAAGACATGGACTACCTGAGCCTTCATCATGGCTCTGTGGGAAGATGAAGGTTACGTGTTTGTGTAACCATCTGAACTCTGAACTATTCACCATCCTCAGTCAGATTGATGTTGAGATGTTGTGCACAAGCACAAGCTGTACTTTCCCTTTCTTCCCCACAATTAACCGTCCTAAGTTAATGAGGCTCTCACTCTGTATGCATATTGATCAGCTCTGTAGAACGGTTGCATGTTAGAGGAGAAAGAAAAGTTAAGAAATTAAACTACTGCTGATGTTAGAGCCAGACTGGATTTACTAAAAGTCTGTTATTATAAAGAAGGACAGAGTGAAGACTCAGACGGCTAACTGTTAATGCTTTTATCTGTAGTTCATATATAGAAGGGGAAGCTTAGAAGGAGAGTGGTATTTAAAGGCAAAGGAGGTATGCAACATGTGAGAGAGATGAACCTGATTAGTGTCATAAAAGATAATCTTATGGTTCTTGAATTAGTAGATAATCAGGTGGTCAGTTATTATCCAAAAAACAACAGTCTTGTAGCTTCCAGTTTTTAAAATATATAAATTATCTTATCAGTTTTGGTGTATCAGATCCATTTGCAGTGATATGCTGTACATGGATGAGGCTTTACATTATGACCACTTACCAAATATTGTGTAGGCCCCCCTCTTGTAAGCCCAGAGCCAAAACAGCCCTGACCTGCCTGATGAGACATGGACTACACTAGACCTCAGAAGATGTGTCGTGGTATATGGAACCAAGACGTTAGCAGCAGATCCTTTAAGTCCCGGAAGTTGCAGGGTGTTACCTGCATGGATTGGAAATGGAGCTCCAGCACATCTCACAGATGCTTCATCGAATTTAAATCTTGAGACTTTGGAGGCCAAATCGACACTGTCATGTTGCTCCAGGCTACCTTCATTCAGTGCTTCGTGGTCCAGTTTATGATGCTCACATGGCCATTGTACGCTCTTTGTGGACAGTGGTTAATAAGGGCACCCTGGCTTGTCTGTGGCTACATAGCCCCAAGCTGTGATGCACAGTGTTCTGACACTTTTCTATCAGAACCAGGATTCACTTTCCCAGCAGTTTGAGACTCAGTAACTCTTCTGTTCTGACCACATGAGCCAGCCTTCTTTCCCCACGCACATTAGTGAGGCTTGGCTGCCTATGACCTGGCCACCAGTTCACCAGTTTAGGTAGATGCTGACCACTGCAGATCTGGGACACCCCACAAGAGCTGTAGTTTTGGAAATGCTCTGACTCAGTCTTCTTACCACCACATTCCAGCCCTTGTCAAAGTTGTTCATATCGTTACTAGTGATGTGTCATGATCAAAAGCTGCGGCTCTGAGAGACGATGCTTTGTAGTGAATCAGAAGAGCCGGCTCGCATGGAGAGATAGCCGGCTCCCACTTCTTTGAGGTGGTGGCAGGCCAAGGCCTCAGTCTTTCCACGTCTGGTGAAGGTGATGGAGGAGAGCCTTCAGAGAGAGTCTTCTTGAAGACCGGGCAAATACTCACTGAGAGGAGAAATCGGATCAGCCCATCCAAGCTGAGGCATCTGATTTTTCTCAATGCCAACCTGCACTGAGGACATTTATGATGTTTGCTTGAGTTTGGTTCTGGTTCTGTTTGCTTGAGTTTGGTTCTGGTTCTGTTTGCTTAAGCTTGGTTCTGGTTCTGTTTGCTTGAGTTTGGTTCTGTTTCTATTATCTTGAGTTTGGTTTTGGTTCAGTTTGCTTGGGTTTGTTTCTGCTTCTGTTTGCTTAGGTTTGGTTCTGGTTCTGTTTGCTTGAGTTTGGTTCTGGTTCTGTTTGCTTGAGTTTGGTTCTGGTTCTGTTTGCTTGAGTTGGTTTTGTTTCTATTTGCTTGAGTTTGGTTCTGGTTCTGTTTGCTTGAGTTTGGTTCTGTTCTGTGGGTATATTTGCAGTTTTTTGTTAATTTGTGCGATGGAAAAGTTTGATTAAAATATTAAACAAAAGTGAGAATGTTTTTGTAACAGAATAAATGCACAAAATTAGGCAATTATAAGGCTTCTCATTAAAACACTGTAGGTAAAAGGGTTTTCAACACAAACCATTTGTTTTCGCAAAGTTAAGGTGAAATATACGGCTACAAAAGATCCAAAATGAAGAGCCGTTCAAGAGTCGAAAGGGCTGGCTCTTCTTTGGGAGCAGAGTCAAAAGAGCCGGCTCTCTGAAAAGAGCCAAACTGTCCATCACTAATCGTTACATTCGCCCATTTTTACTGCTTTTAACACATCAATTCATTGACATAACATTCACATGCTGCTTAAAATATCCCACCCACTGGCAGGTCCCATTGTAAAGAGATAATCAATAATACTTCACCTGTCAGTGGTCATAATGTTCTCTCTGATTGGTGTATGTTTGCCTTGTTCACACTGAAAAAGAAAGCCTTGCTTGGTCTGTTTTGTTGGATTGTGTATCAGTATTGGATTTCTCTGCAGCAACAAGGACTAGAATACCACAAGTGCACAGGGGTACAGAGTGACATGAGCAATGATGACTTAGAGGCATGTCATCATTGGTCCCTTGACAGAAATGATGTGCCCTCTTCTGTTTTTGTTTTATGATATTAGTCTAGTCTGGGAAGCTGACCTCCAGCTTTGTTAGTGTAAACATCTTAAATATCCTTCAACGGTATTATGTAGGCATTTCTTCTTGAAGTTATATCACCTGTAGGGTTTTTTACTATCCCAAATTTTTAAACTGTCAATCTACCTATCTTTGTTGATGTAGTGCTAAATCCCAACAAATGTTATCTTAAAATGCTTTACAGACATAGCAGGTCTAGACCAGTTCTCAAAGTGGGGTCCTGGGACCCCTGGGGGTCAGCGAACCATAGCGTGGGGTCCGTGAAATCATTTGACTACATTTCTAATAAATTATAAAATTGTGCTGTGTCATTACAAAACAGCATATACACCATTGTTATGATACCATTTGGTGTCTCGAAGGGATATGCGAGTCTTGCTACTGTTAATTTTCTGAAATCGTTTAAGATCAATTACTTGAAAAGTGTAAATGCTGTCATGTTGAGTCCACAAGGAATGAAATGACCCTCTGTTTTAAAGTATACAAGTGGTATTTACTTGATTCAAATTGAAGTGCTATCTGTTTACCACTATGGTACAGGTCTGAAGTATTTACATTGATCCGTTTTACAATACAAATAGTTCCAAGGGCAATTAAGAGTGCAAATGGTAGTAAGCATGTGCTGTAGTGATTGGAAGTTCGGCTCTTTTCAGAGAGCGGCTCTTTTGACTCGGCTCCTAAAGAAGAGCCGGCTCTTTCGACTCCCGAATGGCTCTTAATTTAGGATTTTTTGTAGCCGTATATTTAACCTTAACTTTGCATAAAATAATGGTTTGGGTTGAAAACCTTTTTACATACAGTGACTTTATGAGAAGCCTTACAATTGACCAATTTTGTGGTTAGGGTTATGATTAGGGTTATGATTAGGGTTAGGGTTAGGATTAGGGTTAGAGTTATGATTAGGGTTGTGATTAGGGTTAGGGTTATGATTAGGGTTAGGATTATGATTAGGGTCATGCTTAGGGTTAGGGTTATGATTAGGGTTATGATTAGGGTTAGGATTAGGGTTAGGGTTGTGATTAGGGTTATGATTAGGGTTAGGGTTATGATTAGGGTTATGGTAGGGGTTATGATTATGATTAGGGTTAGGGTTAGGGTTGTGATTAGGGTTAGGGTTAGGGTTAGGATTATGATTAGGGTTATGATTATGATTAGGGTTAGGATTATGATTAGGGTTAGGGTTATGATTAGGGTTATGATTAGGTTTAGGGTTGTGATTAGGGTTATGATTATGATTAGGGTTAGGATTATGATTAGGGTTAGGGTTATGATTAGGGTTATGATTAGGGTCGGGTTGTGATTAGGGTTAGGATTAGGGTTGTGATTAGGGTTATGATTAGGGTTAGGATTAGGGTTAGGGTTGTGATTAGGTCGGGTTGTGATTAGGGTCGGGTTGTGATTAGGGTTAGGATTAGGGTTAGGGTTAGGATTAGGGTTAGGGTTGCGATTAGGGTTAGGGTTAGTGTTAGGATTAGGTTTAGGGTTAGAATTAGGGTTAGAACCAGAACCAAATTTATGCAAACAGAACCAGTACCAAACTCAAGCAAACAGAACCAGAACTAGAACCAAACTCAAGCAAACAGAACCATAACCAAACTCAAGCAAACAGAACCAGAACCAAACTCAACCAGAACCCAACTAGAACAAAACCCAGGCCGAACCGGAACCGAACCAGAACCGAATCAGAACCGAACTGAAACCGAATCAGAACCGGACCAGAACCGAACCAGAACCAAACTCAAGCAAACAGAACCAGAACCAAATTCAACCAGAACCAGAACCAAACTCAAACAGAACCAGAACCAAACTCAAGCAAACAGAACCGGAACGAAACTCAACCAGAACCGAACCCAGGCCGAACCGGAACCGAACAGGAACCGAACCAGAACCGAATCAGAACCGAACCAGAACCGAATCAGAACCGGACCAGAACCGGACCAGAACCGAACCAGAACCGAACCAGAACCAAACTCAAGCAAATAGAACCAGAACCAAATTCAACAAGAACCAGAACCAAACTCAAACAGAACCAGAATCAACTCAAGCAAACAGAACCAGAACCGAACCAGAACCAAACTCAAGCAAACAGAAACAGAACCAAACTGGAGCAAACAGAATCAGACCCAACTCAAGCAAACAGAACCAGAACCAAATTCAACCAAACAGAACTAGAACCAGCTGGAGCAAACGTCATTAATATCTTCAGCGCAGGTTGAAAATCAGATGCCTCTGCTTGGATGAGCTGATCAGATTTCTTCTCTCAGTGAGTATTTGCCGTCTTTGAGAAGAACCCTTACCCTAAACTGAAGATGAAGAGAAGATACACAGCCTCCGCTCCATCACCTATGTAATATATCCTCATGTGATTGGCTGAATGGTCGCCATGCTGACCAATCAAAACAAAGGTCTGCTCTGAGCAGAGCTGGGGCGGAACACTGGGAGAGCTAAGCACTTAAAGGAAAAAACTGTGAGCCGGTTCTCTCTCTCGATGCGAGCCGGCTCTTCTGATTCACTTTAAAGCATCGGCTCTCTGAGCCACAGCTTTTGAACATGACAGATCACTAATGTGCTTATTCTGTGTTACAATTATGAGGGGGTCCTTTGACAATTTTCTCACCTGTAAGGGGTCCCTGGCTCCAAATAGTTTGAGAACTAGTCTAGACCGTACTCCATGTACTCCATACAATCACCAGAATGTTTTGTTTACTTGCTAAATTCGTGCGCCAAAATCACATGTCCACGAGTTCCCAAGACACCAATTTTCACAAGGGGGAAGGCCACTCCAGTCTGTTGTCATCAACAAGGTTGAGCTTGACTACATTGAATGGTGTAGCCAGTAATGCTAAAGAAGGAAGTACAACCAACAGCTGGAATATAGTAACAGACAAAGGTTTTCACAAGTTACCAGATCATCTGACCTCCTCATTCACTTTCCTTCAAGTGAGCTCCTTTTAACTCCTGTTCCCAATATGAGTCACAAAGTTCAGGGAAGCCGCACAGAGATCTAATCAATTTGTCCTATATATTCCAAGTGAATGAACCTCTGCTGGACCGTATGTCACATCATACGTCACCGGTGGATCTGCATGCTGATGGGCTATCACAGCGCAAATGATTCACTAGAGTTCAGATTTTTCAACTCTCAAATATGCAAATCCTGGAGGAAGCAAATTTGCCTCATTTGCACGTATAATACGATTCCTTTGCGAGTTTAATTCTCTAGATTTGCCTTAAAAATGTTGCTTTATTTTTGTGAATTGACACAATTCGCATTGCCCAATTCGCATCATTCATGCTGCCCGACAAGAACTTGCGTCTCTCGTGTCTTTACATTGACTTTAAATTGAATTCACTCCTGCAAATTATTTTATTTATATTTGGTGTGTACGCCCAGTCCTTCCGGGATGCAAAAGTTACACCAAGGTGAAATTCAAACAGGGCTTCAGTATAGCTGGTGCACAAAACATGACTTTAAGTTGGTCATAACTTTCACCTCAGAGTCGGACGTGAGGTTCACCCAAGTGTACACCCAGCTGCTTCACTCAGCCCCTGATGATTTGATACTTACTGCATCACCGGGCGAGACAGAACCCGCACCAGTAAGTTCCTTTCTAAACATTTCATTCCATTAATTTGCTCAGAAACTGAAAAGTTCAAAACCTGCAACATCATTGGTGCCATGTGATGTCTGCCTTAAAAATAAAACTGCCTGTTACTGTGAACAAAAACGAACTTTCTTGCCCCGCTGCCATGGCACGATGAACCTTAGAAGTAGCTGCCAAATAAAAGTATCAGCCAAAATAATTAACATATATTTTTCATAAAAAAGTGTCAAAGATTAGACTCTGTGGCTGTGCGGAGAGTAACAGACAGCCAATTTATGTGCCTGTTTGACACATTTGTGGCTCTGCTGTGATTTAATTGGCTCGTGGTCAGAAACAGTCCCCGGCATTCAGCGAGAACAAAAGGCGAAGTCCAAAGACTGTGTATCACCCTGGCATTAAAACGTTATTGTCTCTCAGAGCCACCAACTTTCATTGATTTATCCACCAAAGGCAAATTCCCCAGCGTTTGTTAGAGTGCTTATTTCAGAATATGCATTAACAAGCCTATTTGTCAGGTCATTTCCAGACGTTTGCACAAATGACTCCTGGGATAATTATTTCTTTTTGTATTGAAAGCCATCCACTTAGTCAAACAGAGAGGGGAGAGGTGACAGGCTTATGCAATTTTATGTTAAGCAATTGTTGGATACTCAATCAGGGAGTGATAGGTTCACTTCAAATGGCTTAATCTGCATTAGACCTTCACCAGAGTATCACTGATGGCCAGAGAGCTCTGTGCATGCAAAATATAACAAGTGAGAGAAATAGACACTGTAACAGAAAAAATGTCTGGCGAAGAATATGCAGGCCTCTCAAGGGACTTGACACGTGACTTAGTAATTACAGCACTGCGTCGTTAAACCACCAGGGCACCTCTTCTTTTCTCTTCTTCATCGGGGAAATCAAACTGTGAGACAGATTTTCCCTACGGTGTTCGGTGCAAGGATGTTTCTCTTTTTGCATTTTTGTCCTTGGCCTTCACTTTCCCTGCTTACTTTCTGCTACATCTCACCCTGCTTACTGAGGTGTTTCAGGGCTCCCAGGTTTGGGTATCCCATGTCCTCTGAGGCTCAGCTGGCAGAGCGATACACTAACACTGCCAGGATTAAGGGTTTTAGTACATGTGTAGCTCAATAGATAGAGCATCGACCTCACACTGCCAAGGTTAGGAATCCATCCATCCAGCCCATCCTAACCCTGATACTGTTTAGATGTTTGGATTATGGATGCAACGCAGGAAAACCTCACCTCAGGGTGACATGCTCTCCAGGTTTATATATAATGCAGGTATGCACATATCTGCCATGTTGCTATGGTGACAAGTTAACCGTGGTGTACATAAGTCGCAGAATAAGAACATGCAGCAGACGTCTGTACCGTTCCAAGTGTACCCGAGCTGCAAGAACCTGAACAATGATGAGACAAAGAGGAGCAGCCTTATCATGATTAATCCCACAAATACTGCACCAGCAAGGGTTCATTATTGTACTTAAGCAAACACAACACCTTCTACCCTCTCCACAACCCAGCCCAATCCCTCGGTGAGTGGCACTGATTATTACAATAGCACTGTTAATGATTATTTTAGTGCTGATTAATTCTTTGCAGAGACTCTAGCAAAAAAAAATGACATCATAATGACACAGCCCAGAGGAGAAGGAATATTTATTTCACCAACTGTGGAAAATTAAAAGACAGAAGAGATACAGAGAAGCAAAAAGTAGCAAACATTTCACTGTTTAGCTGACAATAATGACTGAAAGTATTATTGAGTGTACAAACATGGAGGGTTGTGTTAGCTTGGCTCAAATTGCAGTGCCATTGATCTGGATTGATCCATTCGAATCGATGAAAAGTCTAAACAGCACTTTTCATCATCATCCTCGAGGTTTATTGGGTGCCAGCTGGCCTAGCAGTTTAGGCTGTCCCCATTTTTCAGAGGATTACAGAGGTCCTTGTTGCTGGTGTGCTGGTTTGACTCCCATCCATAACCCCTTGTCTCATGTCTGTCCCCACTCTGTGCTCCCCACATTCCCCATCTCTCTTCAGCTGTCCTATCCAAAAAAGGCAAAAAACAAAAACAAAAAAACATGCCTTTATTTTGAAATTTCAACCACTTGCCTGTTTAACAGTTTCAGTGCACTTTATTACACAGAAGCTGAGACAACTCCAAACAAGCAATGAAAATCTGTAAAGACATGAGGTCTCACAGTGTAGTCAAAAGTGATGGTTTCCAAGAGCTCCACAAGCATGACAAGGCTGAACGATAAGGTCACACCGGAGGCAAACACAGAATTGCTTTAACAAACTCAGGGTGGTGAAACACAAATGTGTTCAGTTCTGTTAAAGGTGATCAGGGGCCCTTAATGTTAAATAATGAAAAAGAAAAACATTTGCATTCAGATATGAAAAAAGTGTTACAGTGAAATACAGGTCTTAGTTAAAATATCCAACTCATTTAAATATCCAACACCTTTCAGCATTAAATTTGCCACGACATATCAAAATTGCTTTTTTCTTTTCCTTAAGGCAAATATGTTTGTGTAAGAAGTGTGCACAGTGCTATCTGAAATCCATTGTACGCCCTTGAATCGTATCAGATCAAATTGTATGTGATATCAACAAATGTCATATCACTGTCCAAAGAATCAATGTTATATTGTGCTGTGACTTACGCCCCATTCAACACACAAAGTAGAAAAACATGCCATTTTTCACACATAGATCCACAAACCATACAGTATTCACATCAGTGAGTCTTCAGCGACCATTTATTCTTTTCTTATGTGAGATAACTTTTTTAAATGGCTGTTACTGAAAGTTTTTTGTGAAGAGGGATGCCACTGGAAATTCCTTTTAGCCTGCAGTGTATCATTAATAGACACTGAGATTTTGTTTTACATTCTTCTGCAGCTGAATGTGCAGCATTAGTTTATTTCTTTTCAAACCGTTCCTCACTGTCTGACTTAGCTGTGCATGAGTGATACAGGGGATATGATATCTGCAGGCACAGAGAGATTTTAATGATTATGAAAGCCTAAAATGTGAAATGCAATTGTAACACACTGCAAGCTCTGACATGTTAAAGACACATCAGTCTGCTTTTAATACCAGCAGAGTCAAACAGTTTCTTTAAGAGCTGCTTCATGATAATGAAGTGTGAAAGTGCTAAATGAAGCTTTTGGTAATGTGTACCAAATTGATCAGACAGCCTGTTTCCTGATTAGTACAGTATCTGTCTTTAATGAGGAAGGAAGCTGGAGATGGACACATTAATTTAGCGGTTCCTAACTACAGTTTGATCTTGAGCCAAAGCTCAAGCGGCATTAAGTCCATGGTGTGCCAGTTCTCCAGTTTAATTAACAGAAACAAGTACAGTGCAGGCGTCAGTTCTCTTGAATGTAGAGAAGTCACCTGTTGCTGGTGTCTTGGAAATGCCAATGATAGAACTGCAGCATCCTCTCTAGTTTGTACAGCTCTTGGCTTGTATGCCATCTTGTTTTTCTGGTAGATTGAGTCCTGTACGCAGTGCGAGCAGTATCTAAAACCTTCTTTCATTGTCTCTCAGAATAAGCTGTTCCTGGTATAAAAGAAAAAAAGTTTGTTTGCCAGATCTCTGAACTGAGACTGACTGAGCTCTGAGCTGTCTGACAGCACAGAGTTTGCAATTCAGCAGTTCCCTCAAGGCAAACCGGATATTTAACTACCAGTCAATCACACATCCAAAGGGACACTCAGGTGGGAGCAATTTTCAATACATTAAAAGTTGGACAGTTTAAAAAGTAGAATCAGAAAATAGATAAAAAGGCAAATAAAAACAACACAAAAGATGATGAGAAGTTTATGACAAGGCCACCAAGCTACCACCTGAGTAGTCACAGGGTTACTCTTGATTACACTCTGTAAAGTGTCTACCTCCAAACAGCTTACATCTCTGAAATCTTTAGAGTTGAGCGAACTGCCCAGAGGCTTAACACTGGTTTTCAGTCATTTCTTTGTCATTTGTAAAAAAAAAAATTAAGTTATATATATATATTTTTTTACTTTTTTGCTTTTATTGGATAGGAAAGCTGGAGAGAGAGGAAATGTGGGGAGTAGAGATTGGGGGAAGACGGTAAATGGTAGAGGTCAGGAGTCGAACCTGCAACCAACCAATGTGACAAGGACTGTAGCCTCTATATATGGGGTACGCCCCTAAACCGCTAGGCCAACGGCCACCCATTTGTAATCTTTTTTTTTTAAAGTTATATTTTCTGGCCTTTTTGCCTTTATTTGATACGACAGCTGAAGAGAGATAGGAAATGTGGGGAGTAGAGAGTGGGGGAAGACATGCAGGAAATGGTCAACCGGCCTGGAATCGAGCTGGCGACCCCATGCGATGAGGACTGTATGTGGGGCGCTTAGACCGCTAGTCCACCAGTGCCCCTTGTAGTTTTTTTTTTTTAAAGTTAAAGTAAAGTAAATTGAAATCTCAAATAGAGTTTGGTTTGAGAAAAAGACAGATTTTATTTTCAGGCCATATCGCCCAGCCCTAGTTATGAGTGCAGGAGACAGTTTGGGAGAAACAGACTGCTGTTTTGTTAGTTTATGAGCTTTTCATGAAGTTATTGACAATAAAGCCAAGAGTAAACATAACAAATCTGAAATTATCCCAAACTAACAACCAATCAGCCATAAGATGCACCAACAATGACCCCTGTGAGGAAAATATGTGTTATTATTTTGGAAAGATGAGTTAATAAAATCCAGACTGTGTATCATTTTGGTAATGTAGCTCACAAAATGTCCAGGCATGCATACAAAGACGCAGTCAAACCCTCTTTATAATGATCTCTCTCTCGTTCTCTGGCTCTGTTTTTGTCTCTTTGGCACATTTCTCACTCAGGAAAGCTATTGATTGAGATTCCTGGGGCCTCGGTGCTTTGATGTTTCTGCACACCGAGCCATCCTGCAGGACATCTTTGTCTCCTCCACAAAAACACGTCCTCATCAGCTCCTCTGTGTTGGGAGATTATCTTCCAGCAGGTTACACTTTTCCTCCTATCACACAGAATTACACAGCTTCTTGTGTGAAGCAACATGAGAGTCATTGGTTCAGAAACTGTTAGTTGCCGTACAGAGCTTAATTATTTTATCAGTTCTGAAATACAGTCGTATGACTAAATGAAAACAAAGAACAAATCCCGGGGAGATTGTTCATGGCAAAAGTCATTAATGAACAATGTATCTTAATTATAATAGCTGACAAACTGCTAATTAAAAGGCAACCAAAGAAAAGTTTAAAATAAAGATGGAGAGATAAAAATATCTGCCTAAAGCAGTGACCATAAAATGTAATCTCAAAGTTTTGCTTAATGAATTTAATTCATAGGGGGAAACTTTATAACAGTTTTTGCAACATCATAAATCTGCTTTATCTGAATCACAGAAATAATAACTCCATCAAAATCAGTGTACGTTCTCTGTGTCTAAAAAGAAAAGCTGATATTTAATCTCAAACTTAATTCTGTGCAGAGTGAGCAGTGAGTCTGGATTTATGGTTTCCTCTCCCTCCGTGAATCAAAATAAGTGTGATGATGGTTGGAGATCCTCTCAGCAGCCTTGGTGTTGATGGTATTGGTGTCCGACTCGATTGTTTTACGATCGGGTCTAGATTGAGTTTTGTCGCTGAGCCTTGATTGCGACTACAGCTTTGCTCATTTCACATGTGAACAGTTCAGCAGACACCACACCACGCTGTATCATCGATGACACGCTAAATCTCCCCACTGCCAAAAGGTCCCGCTGTTGTGAAACAACACCAGCTGGTCTCTCGATCTTCTTTGCATTTGTGTGAAGTCGAGTCAAAGAACAACTCTTTCTGAAAATGTGCACAAAGGAGGAAGGAGAAGTATCTCTGGTTATTGTTTTCACAATGCAGATAGAACGGTATGGGAATGGTGAGACTTTTACAATGTACACCGTTCATGAGAAGTGAATATTCCCAATTGACACATTTAGTTTGAATTACAGAAGTACCCCTTGGCTAATCCTTGCTTCTCTCAACTTCTCTCACATCCATATATGGTCATGACTCCAATTATAATGCCAACAGCCAAATTCCAAACACGTTGATAATTACATCTTATAAAAGAAGACAGATGCTGTGCTAATAGTAGCAATAAAATAATAATCACAAAAAATATAATAATGCTCATTATTTTTAGTATCATTATTATAATTATTATTGTCATTTTTGTTTATTATAAAATATTATCTTTAATAATGATAACACAGTAAGAATACTACTACTACTACTACTACTACTACTAATAATAATAATAATTATTATAATAATAATAATAATAATAATAATAATAATAATAATATATTATTATAGTGTTATTACTATTATTAATGATACTAAGGATCTATTAATAATAATAATGATAATAATAATACAAATGATACATTTATTTTTATAGCACTTACATACAAGTAACAAAGTGCTCCACAAAAACAGTAAAAATAGACAATAAAAGTAAAGAGGCAGTGAAAGCAAACAGACAATAAAAGCAGAGAGATACAATCTTTATTGTAAAGGTGTGTCTTGCATAGCGAAATAAAATTAGGGACTGACTCTACATGTCTGATTTCCTCTGGCAGGCTGGTCCACAGTCGGGGGGCTCTGACACCAAAGGCCCTTCGCACTTTTTTTTTTCAGCCTAGACCTTGAAACAGCCAGCTGAGCATTACCAGAGGATCTCAGTCTGCATCCTGGCACATAGGTCAGTCCAAAAACTGATTACTAATGTAGCAGAGTTGTTCTAATATGGACACTAGCATCAGGCGGTATTTAATACAACCGGAAATGCAGTATAAAAACATCCTTTACTGTATAGAGCTAAACCCAACCTGAACCAACCTGCCTACTGTTTCATTCCTATGCATGGCTCCAACCCAAGCTTGATGCAGTTTTTGTAAACCTGAGTGCTGTATTTATATTACTGTGTCACATAGTTGTCATTACGATGGTAATCCAGTCTGAATAGTCTGCATTAGGCCCAGACAGCACACAGTTTGTATCAATCGTCTACATTTTGCTGTAAGGAGTTATCTTGCAGACGTATATCATCAGAACCTGACATGTTTTAATGGCTTCATTGCCTGCATTGAGGACTAAATCATAATGCTTTCATATCACTAACTTTCCTGCATCATTTTCAGTTGTTTGAAGGCCAATAGGACTGAACCCGTCCAGGCCCTTAACATCATATACAAATGTATCAACAGTGAAGTGCTACCAGAAAATGTAATGACAGTCAAAGCGAGTACATTATCAACAATTACATTTTTTCTACATATAATAAAAACATTTAAAACCCTGATATTCAAGACCGGAAGGGAAATTTGTATAGTAAAGTTTCTCTCCTGTAACTGAGTCTATGTCCACAAACTTGGGCATCGTGGATCTTCTTTACAGTCTTTCTCTTGATATAACCGTTGTGGTGTTTGACATTTCAATACAGCAGCAGGTTGATATTTTGAGCTCCTCTCATCTGGAGAGTTCAACGCGTTGCCTCGGGAGTCCCGTTCTTCAACTGCACAATAGCTGTTGGACATGTCACCTGCTGCCTGTGTTTATTTGCTTCAGTCTAAACGGTGTGAACAGCCTGTTATGAGCTCCCTCATCTAATCCACTGCTGGAGTTATTTATACTGCTGTGTTGTCGCTGTGGATCTGTTCTCACTGGGAGTCTGAGCACCGTAGAGCACTCATTGTCATGTGTCATTGTCTGTGTGACTGTACACGCAGCGCCTGGGTGCATCTCTCTCCAGCAAAAAGGCCTTATCTCTCTACTTCACATACGGTCGGTGGGGGAGAATGATGCTGCGTTTACAAGAGTATAAAAACAAATCTGATGTTGATTTGACCTTTCAACCCAGGCCCAAGGTGACAAGTGATGCGAAGAAAAAGATAGAGGGAGCCAGGAGGAGCCTGGCAGTGCTGCAGTCCAACTGCAGGTGAGTTAAGACTCAGATAGGATGTCTGGGGAATACAAGCCTCTGTTTGTTCCATTAGTCTCCTCCCATGGCACATCCTATTCCTTCGGGGAATTAGCCTGTCGATAAGAAAGCATCAAACCGGCAGCGAAGGATGGAATCCATTTAACCAGCCTTTTGTTTCCTTCATTTTTCAGCCGCCATCTGGAAAATGTCATGGCAACCTTATCACAAAAAGTCACATGCTAGAGCATTGACAGTCGGTGTGCGACAGATAGAGGAGTGTTGGAAATAATGTGACGTGTCAGTTCATATATGGTCCAATCAGCAGATTGCCATTTCACTGTGTTGGCCCTTGCAGGATATGAATGCTCATGCAGTCAGCAGTGCAGAGAGGATAGTTCCTGTGTTCATGTATCGTGCCATGCTACTCACAATTTTTATCATATTCCACAATTAAAATCATGATATATAATTGGATTTGGATTGTTATGTTATTTGGTCTTCAGTGATTCATCCTTGCTCTTGAGGCTTCTTCATTTTTTCCCCGTCCAGAGGTTTACTGCTGAGTTGTTCCTGATTCAGACAGGGAGCCTGAGGGTAAAAGGTCTCGAGTGCTGTGCAGATTGTAAAGCCCCGGCAGGCAGATTTGATTCCTCATTTTTAAAATAAAGCTTGACATTCTTATGAGTTGTAGTAAAAGTAGTCAAGAGCATTAACAATAGTAGTGTTGGTGGAAGACAGTGGAGGCTACAGTAAATGTAGTAGACGTAAAGCTTGTTGTGGCTGTTGTAAAAGGATAGTAATATCTGTAGTGATAAGTGTAGTAAGTTTTAGACTTTGGAAACGGTAGTAAACCCAAAACAGTAGTGTTGGAGTAAGTAGGCCTTGAAGTTAAACACCTTAATTCAAACATCACTGGCCCTTTTCACACTGCCAGTCTAAGGCGTGATATTTACGCCCCTGCAACATCTCGCCTTCAGTATGAGCGTCTCATTGGTAGAGGTGCAACATTGAACCAACCTCCATGGTTTGGGCTGTGTGATCTGCAGATCAGTGGCAGATTCATCATCACGGTGTACAACCACAACTGTAAAACGACAAAGTGGGCTCCCTCAGAAAACACCAGAGGACAACGATGGCAGCAACGTGATGTCTTCACTGCCTGTATAAAATGTCTTATCAATACGCTGTGCTGTGCGGATGTTTATGTACAATGTAATGAGACAGTCAGCTTTGTGTCGGTCCTCACTTCCCTCCAGCCTTTGGTCAGACACTAAGCATCGGTCAACTCAGGGTCAAAACTTAGGCACTGTAAAAGTCCCACAACCTGAACAGAGTGGGAGTATGAGAGCGTTAGACTCACTGAGACACAGAAATGTAAGTAAAAGAACACTTAGATGACTCACAAGGCTGGAGCACTGACACACACACAGAAAGGTTACTAGAGGTTGAATTGATTCCTGATGTGAGTTAAGGGATTCACCTGTTGTTGAGTGGAAATTTAGAATAATTTAATATGAAAGCAATATAGAAATAGCCCTCATTAGAAGTCCTTGTCTTTGTTGAACAAGGCTTTTTAAGGCTTCTGTTGAATAATGCAAGTGGAGTACCTGTTACTGAGATTAAAAGAGATGCATTTTGATTTGTTATGCTTTCATGTGCACAGTTGGAACCATGGCTAAGCAAGGAGTGGAAAAGTCATACAAATATGTTTGTGGTGATCCTCAAAAAAGATCCAAACAGTGGTCTTCAACCTGTGATCTGAGCTGAACTGGTATCAGAAAGGTCGTGGTGGTGGCAGGCAGGCAGGCACCTCCGTCATGGAAGTAGAAGGAGTGCTGGTGCATTTACTGTCTCTGCAATCATGAACATTTTGTTGTCATTGTAATAAGGTGGAAGCAGAAGTACAAAAAAAGAATAACGGCATTAAGTATTAGTGACAACAAGAGAAATGCCAGGTATGGAGACACAGCAGATGTTATTTTAGTATTATCAGTAGGGCTGCATGAAATTGGAAAGAACTAATATTGAGATATTTTTCCTTTCTGCAATATCTGTGATGACATTTTCGTGCCTGTTTATATTTTGCAGTCATGTGACATTCTGACTCTGTATTTCAGTTCTCTGTTAAAGTGATATCAGATGTGTGTTTATTGTAGATGAATCATGGTAAACAAGAAGTGCTCGGTGTAGAGGTAGTCATAGTGGCATTTTTTTGTAATGTTTTTCTACTTAGAATAGCTGTGGTGCTACTTATGCAGTCTTAGTGGTAGTTATCATGTAAAGTAGTAAATTTCATGGTAGTTTCTGTGGAATTCTTACTTCATGGTTGTCTTTGTGTGCTTTGCTCAATATTATTAGTAGCACTTTTTCTGTTGTGCTACTTTAATATGTGTAATATGCTAAATGTAGGAGTTGGTGGTAGCTAGGGTTGCAAAGGGGTGTAACATTTCCAGAGAGTTTTCAGTAAATTTCCATGGGAAGTGGGAATTAATGGGAATTATGAGAATAAATGGGAATGTATGGAAATTAACTGGGAAGTGACATTCATTTAATGGAAAGGTATCATATCCAAGCATAAATATTTGTTTTGTTATAAGCAGACATCCATCCAAAATATTTATTTAACGTTTATTCCCATAAATTCCCATGGAAAGTTTCCAATTTTGAAAATTCCTAGAATTTTGCAACCCTAGTTGTAGCATAGGGTGACCATACCTCCTGTTTTGGCCATGACCATCCAGCTTTCAAGCTCTGTGTCTCAACACATGTCTATCAAACACTAACACGTCCCAGTTTTAAACAATCCCTGTCACGTTTCAACCAATTGAAATATCAATACACTGCACCATGCTTGCAGCACTGATTTGTCTATCAGTCATTGTCGCTGCCAAGCCTTTTGCTGTTTTAACCAACAGAAAAACCTTCCTAATGCACCACAAGTCAAAGTTCAGTACTGATTTGTCTGTACATGCGTCAGCCAATCTCAGCATGCAGGGGTTGCTTAGCTAACCCAGCTTATCATACTGGCAGGAACTTCTAGGTAGCATCCAGTAGGCTAGCTGTCATGCCGTAAAGGAAATCAACGTTTGCACAGGAACTCCGGGAAAGTTACAGCTCCATTCAAAAAGTACCAGGCAACAATTATGCTGCATTTTGCACCCATTGTAAGGGTCCATTTTCAGGCAACCATGGTGGAAATGCAGACATACAAAGCCATGTTAAAATGAGTTAACGGAAAATAACAGAAAATAACAAAAAATCAGGCAGGAAGTTAAGAGGCACTGATGGAAAACTCAGTTATGCTGTGAGCTCATAGATTGGAGTTTAAAGTCTCTCTAGGGTCTAAAAATACAGTCACCCTATGATAGTAGTGTCAGAAGCTTGGAATGCAATGCTTTGTGGTGTTTGTTTTTGTTGTCTGCTGTATATCATACATTTGACTGGAGCAGCACTGTATTTACTTTCAGCATCTTTCAGGAATTTCAAGAAGAAAAAAAATCCACACACCCCATGATATCTCTATTTCAAACAAGTACCTCTTGAAGACGGCACCTCCTCTTTTTTTCCGTAAGTGAGTCCTTTTTCCCTCAATTGCTGTATGCCACGAGGCAGCAGACAAGCAATTAGTCCACAAAGGCCAGACAATTACAGAGACTGCAGCAGCACTTCAAAGAGGACAGGGCATAAATCCTTAAGGGCACAGTCTGCATCCCCTCACACATCTTCACCGGTTGGCAGTTTGTTATTTAGTCTGCAGCTTGTGCACAGAACCAGCTGGAATGTGTCAGTCTGAGTCTCTGCTGAGCCTCAGGCGAGATAAAGCAGTAGAATCGTCCCGCAAACAGAGAGAGAGAGACCTGTCGGCGAATTCGGAGGAAGGCTGCCTCGTCTGTGCTGTTAGCGTTTGCTTTCCTGCTGCGGCGCTGCTGCGAATGCTTAGCCCGTGCCAGGTCTGACCTCCTCTGATGTTTTTACTCTGAATACACATTTGCATCTGAATCAGCTGCCTCTAAGTCGCACAGCATTTTGTTTAATGCAAATGAAGTCAGTGTCAGAATCAGCTCTATTATCTGTACACTCTGCTGGGTGGCTTAATGGGAGGATGGGCCGTCTTACAATTGGAAGGTCACTGACTCAATCATACGGCAGCTAACGTGCTATTATCTGCCAGTTGTCCTGGTGACGTGCAAATGTAGTGAGAAAGCGTGGAAACATAGTTGGACAGCAAGGAGGAAAACAAATTTATTTTCCTGTGATTTCTGGGAAAAAACATCTCGTACAAAACAAAAAGCACTGTTTGTTTTTTTCTGAGTGAAAAAAATTGGAACAGCAGAAGATCTGCCATGATGAGAAGCTGCTGCTCTCAGCTTCTTGCCAATTTCTTGATTACACTGTTGTTGATTGGAGGAAAAATACTATCATTAGGAAAAATTACAATGATTTGTTGCAATTGCAGCCTGTGTGAAATTTTTGAGTGTGCGGGGTGAAATATGTGGCATCAATATGGCAACTGGCAAAAATTGATCTTCAATTTCAACCAACACTGTCTACAAAAACATCAAGAGATATTCACACAAACAGCAGTTCAACATTTCTGTATCATACAGCTGTTAACTTTGTTTACTTAAAGGCACTGTGAGGACTTTTGCTATCATGAGCAGTATATACTTTTGCATTGGAGTGTTTGCGTCACCCTGCAATACTCCGACCAACCTCTAGCTGGTTGTGTGATTTCTGTTCTCTTCATTTCACCAGTTTCCGGTCCTGCCACATGTACTGCTTATTTGAGGACAGGAAACCATGTAGACTGAATCGGAGCATGTTATGTTAGCATTGGAGCTCATACGTGTTGAGCAGCAGTTGATCATACTGCAATACTGGCAGAGTAACATCATGCTAACAGAGCTAGCACCAGACATGAACGCCACATTGGAAGGATTTCACCTGCTGTGGGCGGACAGGATACAGGTGAGCAAGACTGAACAAACTGGTGATGAAGGCCAGCTCAGTCCTGGACCCTGTGGAGAGGGTGGCTGACAGGAGAATTATGGCCAATCTGTCGTCTCTGATGGACATTTTCTTCTATATATATTCTTGTTGAAATTCTTGTTCTGTACACCTTCTTATTTGCTGCTGTAACTCCAAGAATTTCCCCATTGTGGGACGAATAAAGGAGTATCTTTTCTTAATCATTGGGAGGGAGGCAAGTGGGGAGACATTGGAGACGATGGAATTTACTGAGAAAATCAGTGGAGGGAGAGGACGGGAGTTTATGGCGATGTTACAAGGAATGTTGTAAATACAGGAAATATGATGCTGTTCAACAGACCAATCACAGGGCTCATGGTCTGCATGGTTTTGACTAGGGATGGGCAATGATGTTCCTATATATTTGAATATTCATTCACTTAGTAAAAATGGAAGAGTTACTTAGAATATTTTCTCATTTTAAAAGTACAAATTGTCATCGTTTTTACCAGTGCCTGGTTGTAATATGGTATTCCTGCCAGATGGTGGCTACAGAGCATCTTAAAGCTGTTTGCTAGCCATATTAGCAAACAGAAGAAGAATGCTAACTGCATTAAATAGCAAAAGAAGAAGAAAACATTAGGGATTTTCTCCATTTCTGAACCCCACACTACCACACACATATTTCCAGAGACTGAGCATGGCTGTAAAATGTACTAAATGCACCCTTTTGCATGTGCTACATCTTTATGACAGTGGGTGATGGTGCTCATGGGAAATGCAGTCTTCATCCCAGAAAAACACTACAGATCTCATCCAAAGGGGATTCAACACAACATGAAGGCTTCTCAAGGTGCATGTGAATAAGTAAGGTATTTTGAATATCTGTCGTTTTAGGAAAGATTTTGACCAGTCTTTGAAGATAGGAACAAAGTTCAGATCATACAGAGAGTGTAGAATGTTTTGATATGCTTTTCATGCCAAAGGCTTCTTCTAAAAAAAATAATGCAGTGAAAAATAGTTACAAGATCTCTCTCCACAAAATCCTCAGTTCTGCCAGCACCATGTTACATTCCACACACACGCTTCATCAATATGTCCATTAGTACATGGAGTGTGTTCCCCATAGTACAAGCTGATTCCGACATGACAGAACAGGATACATTCAGCTGAGCTCGACTTGCTGCCTGTGTTTTTGTAGCGTTTTTACAGAAGAGAATTCACAGAATCCAAAGAAAGAATTTGAACCCCTTTTCTGTCTTTCATTTGTTCTCCTCCAACTGCTTGACAATTACAGAGGAGTAGTCATCATGTGAAGGAGCTACATCCCCGAGCGAGAGCATTCAGCACCGAGTGTTGTGTAAGAAATTACTACAATTAATTCAGCTCCCTGAAGGGCAGACGAGTTGGCAGGAAATGAAGCCACTCGAGAACCAGAATCCCATCCGTCACTCCGAGGAGACTTAATGTTGACATTTGGGTGGTCCCACTATTTTGACCTTACCTTGTATGTAATTAATCATAAAACGTGCCTGCTGATCAGATGAGCTGTCTGTTTCAGCTTTGAAACATATATTTCAAAATGCTTTTGTGAAATCACTGGAGTGCAAAATTACAGCTTGGGTTACGTGACAGAGTCCCATCAGCTCTTTGATTAGCTGTCTAGCATGAATGTGGACTGATATAGCTGTGATTGTTCTCTCAGCCCCTGAGCAGCCCTCGGTTTGATGATACACCTCCTTGAGACCCAGATGAGTCATGTGTATCATCTTCAACACTTTTATATCAGTGTGAGTTGATTCAAGAAGCAGGGCACCTGAAAACAAACCTATGACACGCGCTGAATATTTAAATTGAACTTCTTTTCAACCTCTGCTGCTCTGGGAGTTATTTAGATACCTCTGGCTGAATGAGATACGTGTTGACTTCTTTTCAGGTTTTGGAGATATTTACATCTGTGTGCCTCTCAAAGCTGCACAAACTGCTTTTCTCTCAGGTCAAAACATGAATGACGTCAGAGGGTTTTCTGCTCTGAGTTGAAATTCAGAGAGGGTGCTCACAAAGCTCTCGGCGTGTGAGCATCCCCTCTGCCTGCAGAAACAAGTTGAAAAGATTCCACTTACTGCAAAAAAAACACATTTTGTTTGATTGTTACAGATGAAATGGTGAAAATCACTTTTCACAGATGTACATCCTCTGACAAAAACCCCTCTCCCACATGCACCTCACTCCTGAAAATGTACATATGTTGTTCAGGTGGTACTGGTGAATGCAAATACCTAAATCTGTTTACCCATGACCGGGTCGGCTGTGGCTCAGTGGGTAGAGTCTGTCGTCTATCAATCGGAAGGTTGGCGGTTCGATCCCAGCTCCAGCAGTCACATGCCGAAGTGTCCTTGGGCAAGACACTGCTCCCACTGGTGTTCAGCGGTGTGGGAATGTGTACAAGTGAGATGGTCCCTTACTATAGCAGCCTCTACCATCAGTGAGTGAATGGGTGTGAGTGGGAGAATGTGACGAGTAATGTGTCTCTATATAAGTACAAGTCCATTTACCATTTGCTTAATGCAGACTTTAACATACCAGCACCAAAGTAAAACATCTGCATGAAGTAGAGGTGAGTCTGAACATTCACCTCTAGAGAGTGGGTGGGTTTATGATGATGTTCACATTCAGCAGAGTTCCAGTCCCTTATACTCTTTAGCTGCCAGTGTTTGTTTTCAGCTTTTTACAGTATGGAGAGCTCATCATCATGCCATCTTTGTCATGGAAGAAAGGTTGTTTCTAAATGTGATTGTGGAACTCTTTCAGCCAAACCAAAAACTAATACACTCTATTTGATCAAATTGTTTGCAAACTATAGTAACGATAAAAGATGAAGAATCACATTTGTTCATGTTGGACATGCAAGCCCAATCCACCATCAGCCAACAGCTGGTTTCAAATCAGCCACACATAAAAGACGGCTCGTTCTCCCAACAAGGTGGTCCATATAAAACAACTTCCTCCTCACTGATCTCTGCCAAAACCAAGCTGCACTGTCCCTCCTGCTTCTGATGCTTAGTGTTTATCTGCTTGTGCAGTAAATAGTCTGATTTATGTGAAAGTGGTTCTGACTGACTGACTTTTAAAGTCGTTGATTTTTTTTGCCAGTTTCCTCTTTATTTGTTTTCCTCAAAACTTTTTGATTATTAGACCAAGAAGTTAACTCTCACCCTGATTAGCACCCCTATCATGCGCCCATCACCTGGAGCATGATTGTATTATTTCCAGAACTCTTGAAGAGGCTTCAAATGGGATTTATTGTGTTTGTAGCACAACCTGAAAGAATGACTTGAATTACAAAGGGGGGATTAACCCATGACACTTTCTATCTTTAATATGTTGACTCGTTAAAATATATCTCTGTGCTTCTCAAACCAGCTCCATTCTCGTCCTCTCGGGTGAACATCTTCATCCGTTATTGCGATGCGGCCGTTACGTTGACACCTCCGTACAAAATTGACCAGGGAAGCAGAAACAGCAGAGACTATTTCCATGACCTGCTCCTGCTAAAACGAATAGTCTTACATCTGAGCACTGTGTTCTGCTTGACTGCGTTTGTCTGCCAGCTCGCCTTTGTCGGCGCCAGACAGAAACCAAGAGAGAGAAGAAAGAGGAATATGGAAGGGGAGAGCAGGGAAGCTTAGCTCTGCCAGATGCTCACTTGCCACTGAGAAGAGACAAAAGAAGGAGCCAGAGGGGGCTGAGGGCAGCGAGATCATCCCTCCTTTTCTCTTCACCTCATCTTTCTTCACTATCCTGCTCACCTGCACGGCAGATAAATCGTCACCAGCTTCAAAGCCGAGGGGAGAGCGAACTTACTGCAGCCTCCAGATCCCCAGGGTCCCTCGGGAACAGCTAAATGAGCAAAAATCCTTAAAAATCCAATTTTCTGAGGAGAACCACGAACAAGGAAAGAGCCAGCGAGCAGTGTTTGAGTAAAAGGAGGTGTCACACTTTGTGGATGGTGGTTTTATTTTGTAATTAAACACTGATTACCACATGGGCAGGCTTTTAACAAAGCAGCCTTTCATTTATTTAGTTAGGTAACCATGTATATTAAACCAACTAAAAGCTTTACCGTCAACAGTGTTGAGGAAGGAGGGCATTAATAATTAGTTTCTGCTTTGCCTTCTAATGACTTTCTCTACAAATGAAAGCAAAAACAATAAATTAAAGCAGCTCCATTAAGTTAATTTAAAAACCGGAGGAGTGGAGGGCCGTCTCTGGCTGCAGCGTGAGCCTCCATTCGTCATCGTCCGACTGAAATCAGAATTTAGGTTTTCTGTGAGCCAATCTTACATTCAGACGAGCTGTTAAGAAGGATGAGTTTGGACGAGAGGAGAAGTAATTAGAGCTGGAAAGAGGGGGAAGAAGGAAATGGGCTAATGAGTGAAAAGTGGAGAAGAAATTAGATTAAACTGAGGGAGGAAGAGACGCGACTTAAAAAGAGGGGGGAAGTAAGGATGCATGCTGAATCGATAAAAGTGTTTGGTATGCAATTAACAATAATTTCCTCTTCCCATTCATTACTGGATTGTTTTTCGATTCTTCAAGTAATTGTTTTATCCAGAAAGGTCCCCTGATGGTAGAAATGCTCTTCACAGTTTCCCAAAGCCAAACATGAAATCAACTTCCTGGTTTTGTGTGACCGACTGATGAAAAGAAAATCTATTTACAGAAAAAATATCAGAAAAAGAAGTGCTGAGATTTGTGAAACTGAAAAGAGAACATGAATCATTTTTCCTTTAAACGTTGGCTAAAATGGTAATGAATGCTTTTCTGTTGGTCGACTAATCAGTGGATCAAATGTCATTGCCTGAATTAGGTCAGAAACTGATCAGGTATTGATCTTTATGATTATCAGTGTTCTTACGATAAGCCCCAGATGCCTTCTTGGCACCACAGCAAATGTAAAAGTTATTCATATTTGTCTTCAACTTTCAGATAAAGAGCACTCCTTTGTACTGTGATTCTCTGAGGTTAGGTTTTTGGAATTGAAAAGTTGGATCTGTTAATCCCTAAAGTAAAGATGAGAATAAGAATGTGAACCAGAGGAGATAGACGGAGGTGTAATGTAGGGGAAAGTGAAAAGGAGGTGGGAGGAAAAGAACAGTATAAGAGAAAGGAAGAGTGGAGAAGCAACAGGGATGCTGGGAGAAATTTGGCTGTCTGCCCTGATATTGTTACGCTGCCAAATCCCCTCCTGGACCCGAGAGCTCCTCGAGCAGCTGAGACAACTGTGGGAGGTTTTGGGATGCTGAGATCCTCCTCGACTAAGGGCAAAGAAACATCTACAGCAGTGATGAAGAGGCTTTTCATTTTCATCCAGTTATTATTAGATTATTCTACAGGTCATGCATTTAACACCGCACTTCTCTTAACTTTGTATTTCTTTGCACAGACGTGAGATTAAAAGTAATCTGCGGACTACTTTCAGTCAAATCTCATAAGTCTCAGTGGAATTGTCAAATCAACATTTCTCTGAGACTACTGTATCACTGTCAAACCACGGGGGGATGAAATGCATGATAAAAGTTTAAAGTGACAGTTTGTGATGAATGGCTGGGCGGCTGTGTGCTGACTGAGTTTTCCTTTGAGGAAAGTGGTTTCATGCGTCCCACTGGTGAATGCAGCTGACACTTCTGTCTGTGTGTTGTCAGCCTCGGGGAGTGGTCACACCAGGGAATACCAGATAAAATAAGATATCAAGGACGATTCAGGACCATGGATAGCTCCCTGTATGTACAGTGCTGTTTAACATGCTGTTAAGACAAACAGCTCAATAACTTGTTTGAACACAGATAAAGAGAAGCATATTAATAAAGTCTCAAACAACACTTTATGTTCTTTAGTCACATGGGGTCGTTTTTAGAGTCATTGACTTAGTTCCTGACAGTCGGTCAGGACTACCCTGGCAGTCGTTGTCCTAGTTCCTGACAGTAGATCAGGATTACTCTGACATTCCAAAGCCTAGTTTCTGACAGTCGTTAGCCTAGTTCCTGACAGTCGGTCTGGACTAACCTGACAGTTGTTGGCCTAGTTCCTGACTGTCGGTCTGGACTAGCCTGACAGTTGTTGGCCTAGTTCCTGACAGTTGGTCTGGCCTAACCTCACAGTTGTTAGCCTAGTTCCTGACAGTCGGTCTAGACTAACCTGACAGTTGTTGGCCTAGTTCCTGACAGTCGGTCTGGCCTAACCTGACAGTTGTTAGCCTAGTTCCTGACAGTCGGTCTGGACTAACCTGACAGTTGTTGGCCTAGTTCCTGACAGATGGTCTGGACTAACCTGACAGTTGTAGGCCTAGTTCCTGACAGTCGGTTAGTACTAACCTGACAGTCATTAGTCTAGTTCCTGAAAGTTGTTAGCCTAGTTCCTGACAGTCTTGTCCTATTTCATGGCGGTGGTTCAGGACTACCCTAACGTCATTGGTCATCTGTGGGTCATTAGGGTCACATAATCACTGGTGTGAGTGAGGCCTTACATGTTTTGAAAGAGAATTCAAGACTGCATTGTATGTTGGAGAAAAATGGTGTCTTAGATTGTGACATAGTACCATACAAGAGATATGAACATAACATACGAAACAATACTTTTTATTGACCCTGTGGTGAAATGTATCTTGGACTCTAGTGCTTCACACACTCAACTCCCTCTAAAGTTGTACCAATAAGCTAAATACAAGCACTAAAAGATTAAATAATCTACATTTATACAGAGAAACCTTCACCAGAGGAAACCACAAACATTATATATCGCACATTACTCATGCTGCACAAGATCTGCACAAAACAACAGAAAGAAGCAGATAAGCAAGCAAGGGCAGCATGATACAGCACAGTCCATACAGCCTGAAGAAACATTTAAACTCAAGGAGGGCACAAAGGAGTTTTTAAAGTAGCTCAGTTTACATTGAGGGACTCTGTACAGCCTGCCTGATGCCTCGTTCGCAGAGTGGAGGATGTGCGATGGTTCTGACAACACTCCTGTGCTTCCCTCAGAACAGACTGCTCATATATTGACTGAAGGGAGAGGTTTTCAGTCCTCCTCATAACCTTCATGGCAGTCAGAAGTACAGTAAACGAGCAGGCTGCCATAACACACTGACATCCCGTACTTGATGACGCTCTCCTACACATCCTGGTGAAATAAGAGCGTGATCTCTACAACCACGGCATACTCCTTTTAGTCTGTGTAAAAAATACAGTCTTTGCTGTAAAGGAGAACACAAACTGTCAACGTGATCTGTCAAAATAAACCCACCGACAGTGAGTCTGCACTTGTTATCCTCACAGATGGAAACTACCACGAGATTAAAGAAGCAATTATTTTATACAGATTTAAAAAAAATAACAGTATTAGTATATTTAGGATCTATTTAAACCTTTTCTAGTCTTAAAAACAGTTCATGTGGTTGATTGTGAAGTTTTTTTAATTAACAGGGACATATGAGCAGATTGTAACCATCAGATTAAAAACATTAATATGTTTACAAGAGAGAGGAGCTATTTTTTTCATATTGATGAGCCTGTCTTCAGGTTATTTATACAGTCTGTTCATTTGTTATTTGGTATGTAACCATGGTTGCATAAAGTTTCTGCTTCCTGAGGAGTTTGTTCCAACGCTTGCTGCTGCATCTGCTCCCTCCGTCTTGATGAAGAGTGCTTCGTTCAGCTGTGAGTGTGACGCCAAATGGAGTTCACTCTGCAGCTGATTGTGAGTGAGAACGGACCTGTTTGAGAAATTTAGTCTTCAATCTCTGACTGTTAAGATCTGTTAGAAAATGTTGTAGATTTGGGTTACCAGAGGC